>NC_069504.1:764710193-764822693 GCF_027579735.1 Bombina bombina | reverse complement strand
GGTCTTTTTTCATAGGTTCTGTTATCGGTCGTAGAGATTCATCTCTTACCTCCCTTTTCAGATCGACAATATACTCTCATATACAATTACCTCTACTGATAACTGTTTCAGTACTGGTTTGGCTATCTGCTATATGTGGATGGGTGTCTTTTGGTAAGTATGTTTTTGTTACTTAAGACACCTTAGCTATGGTTTGGCACTTTATGCATTTATATAAAGTTCTAAATATATGTATTGTACTTATATTTGCCATGAGTCAGGTTCATGTATTTCCTTTTGCAGATTGTCAGTTTCATATTTGGGGAAGTTAATATTAAGAAATATTTTTCTTACCTGGGGTTTAGTCTTTTTTTCAATTGACTACTTTGTTTCAAATTGCGGACTGACTTAGGCTCGCGGGTGCGCCAAATGCTACACTTTATTGCGTCCTCCTTGGCACAAATTTTTTTTGGCGCGAAAGGCATGTATGTTGACGCAAGTTAGTCATTTCCGGCGTCGTAATTGACGCCGAGGTTCACACAGTGTTGCGTAGTTAGTGACGCGAGTGTGTTATTTTCTTGACATGGTTGGCGCCAAAAAAAATGTTTGTTACGTTGTGCGTCATACTTGCCGCTAAACTTTTTTCATTATTTATTTGCCCCATTGCTTTTTGCCTCTTGCCTTTTAATATGTCAGAGGGCTATGCTATTTGCATTTTTATCCCATTACTGAAACTGTCATATAAGGAAATTGACAAATTTTGCTTTATATGTTGTTTTTTTTATTTTACATTTTGCAAGATGTCTCAAACTGATCCTGCCTCAGAAGTATCTGTTGGAACTTTGCTGCCTGATGTCGGTTCTACTAAAGCTAAGTGCATTTTATTTCCGAATGTCATTGTATTGGTTATCATGATAAACTTTTACATGCAGATATTGTGTCCATCAGTTAATAGTACATTTCCTGTTGTTCCTTCAACTTTTAATGTACATGTTATACCTATGAAATTCAAAGAATTTGTTACTGATTCTATTCAGAAGGCTTTGTCTGCTATTCTGCCTTCTAATTAATATAAAGGTCTTTTAAAACTTCTCAGAAGATTGATGCAATTTCAAATGACCGACAACATAATGAATTATCCTCTTCTGATGATGATCTATCTGATTCAGATGATCTTTCCTCAGATATTGACACTAACAAATCTACTTAAATTAAGTATTTTCGTTCTTTGTTAAAGAAGTGTTAATTATTTTGGATATCATGGAAACTAGTCCATGTGTTATTAGAACTAGTAAATTCTGTTTTTTTAAACCTCCTGTGGTTACTCCAGAGGTTTTTTTCTGTTCCTGATGCTATTTCTCATAATTTCTAAGGAATAGAATTAGCCGGGATAAAAAAAATTGTATCCTTTTACCAGCAATTTCTATAGAGTTTTGGGAAAAGATCCTCAAAGTTGATGGGGCTATTTCTACTCTTGCTGAACATACCTCTATTCCTATGGAAGATAGTACTTAAAGGGACACTGAACCCAATTTTTTTCTTTTGTAATTCAGAAAGAGCATGCAATTTTAAGCAACTTTCTAATTTACTCCTATTATCAATTTTTCTTTGTTCTCTTGCTATCATTATTTGAAAAAGGCATCTAAGTTTTTGTTTGCTTTCAGTACTCTGGACAGCACTTTTTTATTGGTGGATGAATGTATCCACCAATAAGCAAGGATAACCCAGGTTGTTCACCAAAAATGGGCCGGCATCTAAA
This sequence comes from Bombina bombina, assembly GCF_027579735.1. Lineage (NCBI taxonomy): Eukaryota > Metazoa > Chordata > Amphibia > Anura > Bombinatoridae > Bombina > Bombina bombina. The sequence continues at coordinate 764,820,955 of NC_069504.1, read as the reverse complement.
CTTACATTCTTGCATTTCAAATAAAGATACCAAGAGAATGAAGAAAATTTGATAATAGGAGTAAATTAGAAAGTTGCTTAAAATTTCATGCTCAATCTGAATCACGAAAGAAAATTTTTGGGTACAGTGTCCCTTTAAGTTCCTTTAGATTGAAAACTTGAATCTTATCTAAGGAAAGCTTATTTATATTCAGGTTGTCTCAAGCCTGCAATTTTCTTTGGCTGATGTTGCAGCTGCATCAAGTTTTTTGTTGGAGATTTAGAGCAACAAGAATTGGATTCTGATTTATCTAGTATTGTTCGCTTACTGCAAAATACTAATCAGTTCTGATGCCATTTTTTTATATCATCAAGATTGATGTTAGATCTAGGTCTTTAGCTATTTTTAGCTACAAGAGTTTTGAGGCTTAAATCTTGGAATACTGATATGACTTTAAGTCTAGATTGCTATCTCTTTATTCCAAGGTAATGAGACCTAAGAGTAAAAATAAAGCTTCTAAATCATTTTCGTTCTTTTTGTCAAATATGGAACAAAAACCTAATACTTCCCTATGGAATCTGTTTCCAATTGGAAACCTTCATTAAATGGAATAAATCTAACCCATTTAAGAAACCAAAAAGCCAGCCCCTAAGTCTGCATGAAGGTGCGACTCTCATTCCAGCTCAGCTGGTAGGGGGCAGATTAAGGTTTTTTTCAAGAATGTTCTGGATAAATTCGGTCCAAATCAATGGTTTCAGAGTATTGTCTCTCAGGGGTTTCAAATAGGATTGTTTCTCTCATGCATCCCAGCAAATCCAGTTAAAGCTCAGGCTTTCCTGAAGTGTGTTTCAGACCTGGAGTTTCAGGGGTAGTCATGCCAGTTCCTTTTCAGGGACAAGGTCTGGGGTTTTATTCAAATCTATTCATTGTCCCAAAGAAGGAAATTTTCATTCAGACCAATTCTGGATCTGAAGATTTTGAATCGTTATGTAAGAGTGCCAATTTTGAATTGGTGACTTTAAGGTCTGTTCTGCCTTTTATTCAGCAAGGACATTTTAGGTCCACATTGGATTGCAGGATGTATACCTTTATATTCCGATTCATTCAGATCATTATCAGTTCCTGAGATTCTCTTTTCTAGACAAGCGTTACCAATTTGTTGCTTTTCCATTTGGACTAGCAACCGCTCAAAGAATCTTTTTTAAAGGTTCTTGGTGCCCTACTTTATGGAAATCAGAGAGCAGGGTATTGCGGTGCTTCCTTATTTGGACGATATCTTGGTACTAGCTCAGTCTTTGTGTTCTGCAGAATCTCACACTAATCAACTAGTGTTGTTTCTTCGGAAACATGGTTGGAGGATCAATTTTCCAAAAAGTTTGATTCCTCAGACAAGGGTCACCTTTTTAGGTTTCCAGATAGATTCAGTGTCCATGACTCTGACAAGAGACGTTTGAAAGTGGTTGCAGCCTGTCGGCACCTTCAGTCTCAGTCATTCCCTTCAGTGGTTATGTGCATGGAAAATTTAGGTCTCATGACTGCAGCATTGGACGCAATTCCCTTTGCTCGTTCTCACATGAGACCTCTCCAGCTTTGTTTGCTGAATCCATGGTGCAGGGATTATACAAGGATATCACAATTAATATCCTTAAACCCCAATGTTTGACACTCTGACATTGAGGCAAATCACCAGCGTTTAGTTCAAGGGGCTTCTTTGTTGGGCTAACCTGGACTATGATCTCTACAAATGCAAGTCTTTCAGGTTGGGGAGCTGTTTGGGGATCTCTGACAGCACAAGGGGTTTGGAAATCTCAAGAGGCGAGATTACCAATCAATATTTAGAATCTCAGAGCTCTTCAGTTTTGGCCTCTGTTGAAGAGAGAACTGTTCATTTATTTTCAAACAGACAGTATCACATACAGTGGCATTTGTCAATCAGCAGGGTGGGACTCGCAGTCCACAAGCTATGAAGAAGTATCTCGGATACTTGCTTGGGCGGAATCCAGCTCCTGTCTAATTTCTGTGGTGCATATCCCAGCTATAGACATTGGGAGGCAGATTATCTCAGCCGTCAGACTTTACATCCTGGGGAGTGGTTCTTCCATCCAGATGTGTTTTCTCAGATTGTTCAGATATGGAGTCTTCTACAGATAGATCTAATGGCATCTCATCTAAACAAGAGACTTTCCAGATGCCTGTCCAGGTTCAGGGATTTTCAGGCAGAAGCAGCGGGTGTGCTGACACTTCCTTGGTATTATCAACCTGCTTATATTTTTCCGCCGCTAGTTCTTCTTCCAAGAGTGATCTCCAGAATCATCATGGAACAATCATTTGTGTTGCTGGTGGTTCCAGTATGATCTCACAGGTTTTGGTATGCGGGTCTTGTTCGGATGTCCAGCTGCCAACCTTGGCCACTTCTGTTAAAGCCGGACCTACTGTCTCAAGGTCCGTTTTTCCATCAGATTTTCAAATCATTAAATTTGAAGGTATGGAAATTGATCGCTTAGTGCTAAGTCACAGAGGTTTCTCTGACTCAGTGATTAATACTATGTTACAAGCTCGTAAATCTGTCTCTTGAAAGATTTATTATCAAGTTTGGAAGACTTACATTTCATGGTGTTCTCATAAATTCTCTTGGTATTCTTTTAGAGTTGCAAGAATTTTACAGTTTCTTCAGGATGGTTTGGATAAGGTTTTGTCTGCAAGTTCCTTGAAGGGACAAATCTCAGATCTCTGTTTTATTCAAAGAAAGATTGCTAAACTTCCTGATATTCACTGTTTTGTACAGGCTTTAGTTCGCATTTAAGCCTGTCATTAAATCAATCTCTCCTCCTTGGAGTCTTAATTTGGTTTGGAGGGCTTTACAGGCTCCTCCATATTGAGCATATGCATTCTTTGGACATTTAACTACTTTCTTGGAAAGTATTATTCCTTTTAGCCATCTCTTCTGCTAGAAGAGTTTCTGAGCTATCTGCTCTTTCTTGTGAATCTCCTTTTCTGATTTATCATCAGGATAAAGCGGTTTTGCAGACTTCATTTACATTTTTTCCTAAGGTTGTGAATTCTAACAACATTAGTAGAGAAATTGTTGTCCCTTCCTTGTGTCCTAATCCTAAGAATTCTTTGGAAAGATCCTTACATTCTTTGGATGTGGTGAGAGCTTTGAAATTTTATATTGAAGCTACTAAAGATTTCAGGAAGACTTCTAGTCTATTTTGTTATATTTTCTGGTCCTAGGAAAGGTCGGAAGGCCTCTGATATTTCCTTGGCTTCTTGGTTAAAGCTTTTGATTCTTCAAGCTTATTTGGAGTAGGGTCAGGCCCCGCCTCAGAGCATTACAGCTCATTCTACTAGATCAGTCTCCACTTCGTGGGCTTTCAAGAATGAAGCTTCAGTTGATCAAATTTGCAAAACAGCGACTTGGTCCTCTTTGCACACATTTACTAATTTCTACCGTTAGTATGTATTTGCTTCTTCAGAAGCAGTTTTTGGTAGAAAAGTTCTTCAGGCAGCTGTTTCAGTTTGATTCTTCTGCTGATGTTTTAAGTTTCTTTTCTTCATGAGAAGAACTTCTATTTTGGGTTGTGGATTAATTTTTCAGCATATGGCTGTTTATTTTTATCCCTCCCTCTCTAGTGACTCTTGCGTGGAGTTCCACATCTTGGGTATCTGATATCCCATACGTCACTAGCTCATGGACTCTTGCCAATTACATGAAAGAAAACCTAATTTATGTAAGAACTTACCTGATAAATTAATTTCTTTCATATTGGCATGAGTCCATGAGACCCACCCTTTTTTATGGTGGTTATGATTTATTTGTATAAAGCACAATTATTTCCAGATTCCTTTGTTGCTTTTTACTCCTTTCTTTATCATCCCACTACTTGGCTATTCGTTAAACTGAATTGTGGGTGTGGTGGGGGTGTATTTGTGGGCATTTTGAGGTTTGGGAAACTTTGCCCCTCCTGGTAGGATTGTATATCCCATACGTCACTAGCTCATGGACTCTTACCAATATGAAAGAAATGAATTTATCAGGCAAGTTCTTACATAAATTATGTTTTTGAGACGTTTTATAAATGGCATAATTATGTAATGTTCCTCTGGAAGTAAAATGCCTTGGAAACAGCTGATTTAAACATTTTAAAACAAGGCTTGAGAGCCCTACTGAATGAGATAGGGATTTAAACTTAAGACATACAAACATATTGTCACATAAAACTAATTAGATTACATAATTCCAGTTCATTACCTCTCTTAGAGCCTCTGCATAAGAGCTCATGTCAGTCAAGATTACCAACACATGCTTCTCACACTGATAGGCCAGGTATTCAGCAGTTGTAAGAGCAAGACGTGGTGTGATGATGCGTTCAATGCTGTTTATGAAAAAAAATAATTTAAATAAATATCATCTACAATGTGCTGTATCAATACAATTACATATTCTAAATCTTACAGTGTACATAACTAAAAAAAGGGAAAAAACACTAAAAACAAAAACAGAATACAGAACAAATTGTAAATGTGTTTTCTACCTCAAACTCAAAACTTACGTGGGGTCATTGGCCAAGTTCAAAAATAGGCATACGTTGTCCATAGACCCATTCTCCTCAAAATCAGATTTGAAGAAACGAGCAGTTTCCATGTTTACCTGGCATGGGGGAAAAAACAGGAGAAGTGATGAATAAAAGGAGCGAGGAGGGGATGATAATTAAGCCATATGATAAAATGGGTAGAACACAGATTAAACAAAACACAGAACATTTATAAATTCTATTAAATAATTAAACTGACTCCGCTGTCTCATCTTCAGGGTACTGTAATTTTTTTTGTCTATTTAATGTGTTCCCAGTAATCCATTTTACCTGCTTGAGTACATCAAATTGTTTAAAATAAAATAAAAAAAAGGTAAATTAGCTATTTGTAAATAGCTGCTTTTGACTTGTCAGTACTTAAAGGGACACTCAAGTCAAAATTAAACTTCCATGCTTCAGATAGTAATTTTAAATTTTTTTTCCAATTTACTTCCATTAACAAAATGTGCACAGTCTTTTTGTATTCACACTTTTTGAGTCACCATTTCCTACTGAGCATGAGCAAGAATTCACAGAATATAGGTATATGCATTTCTGATTGGCTGATGGCTGTCACATGATACAAGGGGAGTGGAAATAGACATAACTGAAATGGGTCAGAAAAAAGAAATCTACTACTCATTTGAAGTTCAGATTAAGTGCTTTTGCATTGTCTTTTTATCATGCATTTGATGATTATGCAAATCTACGGTATTTACTGGTCCTTTAAGTACTGGTAACAGAAAAGCTATGTAAAGAAGGTGCCAAGGAAATTACATTGCCAGTTGGGGCAGTTGAGAGATGGATATTTAAATGTCTAATTACCCTCTCTAAGGGCTCGATTTATCAAAGGCTTCACCTGCCTACGACTGGAGGTTCTGCAGTTACTGGAAACTCATTTAAGGGAAAGCAATTTTATAGTACAATGTCCCTTTAACAGTCAAATGAAGTTATTTGGAGAGTGAAATAGGACAAACCCTGATCAAAGGACTCAATGTGACCTAGTACCTCTGATAGTTGTGGGGTCTACAGCAAAGCTAATCAGGTGAAGGAGAGGGTTGGATGAGCAGTCTACAAGATCTTCATACCTAAAGCTGCACTAAAAGAATGCTGAAACACAGCTGCCTTTCAAAGTTAAGCAACTAAGGCTTCATGATAGTCCAGGAGAAAGCCATAACTAGTACATTGCACCTTCAACTTGAAAGGAAATTAGCCAAGAGGCTTGCAGAACAAATGCAGACAGCCATGAAACTTTAGAAGCTTAAAAACAGTAAAGCTGTGCATGTGTGTGTGTGTGTGTGATTCAGATAGAGCATGACATTTTAAACAACTTTCCAATTGACTTCTATTTTCTCATTTGCATCCTTTGTTGAAAATCATACCTAAGTAGACTCAGTAGCAGCAGTGGACTACTGGGAGCTAGCAGAGTGATGCCTGAGCATTTATGCCTCTTGTCATTGGCTTACAGCAAATTTGATAAGTAAATTGGAAAGTCGTTTAAAACTATATTGCTCTCTTGTTTAGCCGAGTTTGGCTATGTGGTGGCTGTCCTATTTTTATTTTTACCTAGAGGACCATGAGGGTAGGAAAGGAGAGAGAAGAGGAAATAGAAAAACAGAAAAAGTTATATTTCAACAACAAAATAGAAAGATAGTGGAACATTAGATTAAAATCATATAATAAGTGCAAGAGTTTGCAAAATTCAAGAAGGATGTCCTTTTTTTCTGTTTATTATTATAAGATGTATATATCTTGTGAAAAAAGAGTATTATTGATTGTTTATTATTCAGATGTATTTTCATTTTGGTTCTTTTTGGGGGGTTTTCCGTCTTTTTTTTCTTACAAATTGTTTGAAAATGTATAAATTTGTTGAAATATAACAATAAAAAATGATATATATATATTAAAAAAAACAAAAAAAAAAACTATATTGCTCTAACTGATTCATGAAAGAAAATGTTAGTTTCATATCCCTTTAAGACAGAATGAGGGAACATTTTATAATACAGTTATTATCACCATTAGAAGACACTATAGAGATTTAGTCTGGAATTACAGGCCAATGACAAAGTGCGCTCTATAAATAAAGAGAAACTGGGAAACCCTGAGCCTTATACATTGCAGAAGTAAACACCAAAACCTATGTTTAAAAAAAAAACAAACCAAAAAAAACACCACATTTGTAGCTTATGCATCTCTGAAAATTCTTTAGCAAAATACCTGGGGGGAAATACAGTTTTTTACACTTACCATTAAAGGGACACTAAACCCATTTTTTTCTGTCATGATTCAGTAAGAGCATGCAATTTTAACAAACTTTCTTAATTTACTCCAAATATCCATTTTTTCTTCGTTCTCTTGCTATCTTTATTTAAAAAAACAGGAATGTAAGCTTAGCAACCTACTCATTTTTGGTTCAGCACTGTGTATAGCGCTTGCTGATTGGTGGATAAAACCGACAGGGCCGAAATCTGTCCCCTCAGGGAACTAGCAGAAAGGCCCTTCTCCAGCCCATCCTGGAGAAAAGATAAGATCCTGGCAACCTCAACTCTGTGCCAGAAAAAACCACGCTCTTCACACCAGAATAAGTAAGTCCTCCACATCTTGTGGTAGATACGCTGAGTAACTGGTTTACGAGCTTGAATAAGAGTAACAATGACACTCTCAGAGAAACCTCTTAGCTAAGACTAAGCGTCCACCCAGTCAGCCTCCGAGAATCTAGATTTTGATGAACAAATGGACCACGAAGGAGATGAGGACATCCCCATTAGATTCGCGAACCACGTCATTCGCGGCCACGATAGAGTAATCAGGATTAGTGATACCCGCTCCTGCTTGATGCGGGCCACCACTCGAGGAAGAAGCGGTAATGGAGGAAAAAGATATAAGTTTGAACCTGCAGGGCACTGCTAGAGCATCTATTAGACCCGCTTGGGGATCCTTCAACCTCGACCCGTACCTGGGTAGCATGGAATTGAGACGGGACGCCATGAGATCTATCTCCTGCGCCCCCCACTTGCTGCATATCTCTGCAAGCAACTCAGGATGGAGAGACCATTCCCCTGGATGGAAGGATTGCCTGCTGAGAAAATTCGCCTCCCAGTTGTCCACACCCGGAATGTGGATCGCCCACTCCAGAATCTGAGATACTTCCTTCATTGCCAAGGAACTTCTCGTTCCCCCCTGATGGTTGATGTAAGCCACCAAGGTTCTATTTTCTGATTGGAATCTGATAAACTGGGACGAACCCAGAATTGGCCAAGCCTTCAAATCCTTGAAGATTACCCGTAGTTCCAAAATATAGATCGGGAGGGAAGACTCCTAAGTCCACAAGCCCTTTGCCTTCCTGGCACCCAAAAAATATTCCCATACGGATAGGCTTGCATCCGTAGTCAATCTCCCAGGATGGTCTTAAGAAGCATGTCCCTCAGGACAGATGATCTGGACAGAGCCACCAAGAGCGATTCTCGACTGGCTGTCTAATACAATCTGTTGAGAAAGATCTGAATAATCGCCGTTCTACTGCCTCATGCACAGTTGTAAAGGTCTGAGATGGAACCTGGCAAAAGAAATGATCTCCATGCAGGAGACCATGAGACTAATCACCTCCATACACTGAGCCAGAGGGACTCAAGGTGGTCTGGAGGGCAAGACATGCCGAAGTTAGCTTGCAACATCTCTGGTCTGTTAGTAATATCCTCATGGATATGGGAGTCTATTATAGTACCCAGGAATTCCACCCTAGTACTTGGGATAAGAGAACTCTTTTCCAAGTTTATTTTCCATCCATGTGATTGAAGAAGACTGAGAAGAGATTCCGAGAATTCTTCCACAAGACGAAAGGATGGTGCTTGCACCAGAATATTGTCCAAGTATGGGGGTACTGCAATCCCCCGAGTTCTGGCAACGGCTAGAAGAGCCCCCAGAACCTTTGTAAAGATTCTTGGAGCAGTAGCTAGGACAAACGGAAGGGCAATGAACTGGAAGTGCTGGTCCAGGAATGCAAACCTCAGGAACTGAAAGTGTTCCCTGTGGATTGGAACATGACAGTAAGCGTCCTTCAGATCTATAGTGGTCAGAGACTGGCCTTCCTGAATTAAAGGAAGGATGGACCTTATCGTCTCCATCTTGAATGAATGGACACAGAAATTTGTTTAAGCATTTTAGGTCCAGAATTGAGCGGAAAGTTCCCTCTTTCTTTGGGACCACGAAAAGGTCTGAAACCCCCCCCCCCCCCCCAAACCTCTTTCTTCGATAGGCACCGGGACAACAAATCCTGAGGATAGATCCCAAACACACCCTAGAAAGGCATCCCTCTTTTCTGGTCTGGTAGACATGTTGGAGAGAAGGAATCTGCTCCTTGGTGGATGAGATTTGAATCCTATCTTGAATCCCTGAGATACCACCTCCAGGACCCACATATCCTGTACATCCTTGAACCAGTCGTCTGCTAAAAGACAGTCTGCCCCCTACACAATCCGATCCTAGATCGGGGACCGCCCCTTCATGCAGATTTGTTTTTGGCGGGCTTCTTATTCTGCTTAAGATCTATTCCAGGACTGAGCCAGCTTACAAGTACTATTGGGTTGCTTGGGCTTGGAGGACTGTTGTCGTTGGAATTTGTCAGAACGAAAATGAGATAGTCGTCCCTTAGACTTGTTCTTATCTTGCAGTAGGAAGGCACCCATGCTTCCGGTAACTGTAGAAATAATGGAGTTCAGGCCTGGACCAAATAAAATCTTTCCCTTGAAGGGAAGAGAAAGGAGTCTGGACTGAAGTCATATCCGCAGACCAAGACCAACCAGAGTGCCTGGCGGGCTAGGACCGCAAAGCCAGAGGACTGTGTATTTAGACGAATAATTTGCATGTTCGCAACTCAGATAAAGAATTAGCAATTCTCAGAGCTTTAATTCTGTATTGAATATTCTCAAGGGTAGACTGCACCTCAATGAGTTACGACAGTCGCACCAGTAGGTAGCCGCTCTGGCAACCACAGCAACTGCAGCCACCGGTTGAAACAAAAATCCTGTATGTTGAAACATCTTTCTCAGAAAGGTTTCCATTTTCTTATCCATCTGCTCTCTGAATGAAGAACTATCCTCAAGAGGTATATTAGTACATTTAGCATGCGTAGAAATAGCACCTTCCACCTTAGGAATGGTGCCCCACAATTACAGTTGAGAGTCTGGCACTAACATTTTAAAAATAGACAAGGGGGAAAAGGAAGAACAAATTCTTTCCCATTCATTTTTAATAATGTTTGCAATCTTAACCGGCACAGGAAAAGTCAAAGGAACTTTCCTGTCTTCGTAAACTCTAATTTAGGTATAATAGGTTCTTCAGGCAGCGCGGCCTCTGGAACCTCTAACGTAGACAGAACCTCCTTTAAAAAAAAAACACAAGTGCTCAATTTTAAATCTAAAGGACGGTTCCTCCGCAGCAGGAGGCTTAGATGCCAAGGACAGAAAGTTCACCCTCTGAAGCTACAGAGGTCAACTCATCATTGGATAACTGGGATAAATATTTAGATGACTCCGGGTCAGGAGACCTACGTTTAACCTTTCTCTTGCGTTTGTTAGAGCGAGCTAATGCACTGAGGGTCGCAGACACTGCCATTTGTAACTGCGCAGCAAAGTCCGCAGGAAGAAGGTCCTCTCCGGATTGAGGATTAGATGTACTACGGGGAACTACATGTGGAGTGGATAATGTAGCAAGGGTAGTAATCTCAGGGGATGCCGAGTCCTGAGAGGTAGACGGCTCAGAGGGACTAATGGCCTTAGCAGGCTTGTCTCCCTTCTTAGACTTTATAATGGTGTTATGGCATGTGGAACATAATTGAGTGGGCGGGAAAACCACGGCCTCCTCACAATATAAACAGGTATGATTTAGTACAGAAGGAGTATCTTCTAACGTGTCAGAGTCCTCCATAGCTCAGGTTATACCCACAGAAGGACACAAATAAAATCGTTTTTTATTATAGAAAACTGCACCTTTATAATCCCAATGGCTGGGGCACTCGCCACCTCCTAGACCCAGACAGTTAACAGAGGAAACACTCTCCTCAGGTTCAAGTCTCAGCCGGAATGGAGGAAATCAACATAGACCACACCCGGTCACATGGAGTGCAAGACAGTACTTCCCCTGTTATTACAAGTACAACAAGTAATTGGAGCTGTGCAACACTTTCAAAAAGGAAAATTAAACTTAAAAGTGAAACCTGTTTGTTCAAGCTAAAAACAGTCTATCGGCCCAGAAAAAAAAAAATCACACAAAGCAGCATGTAAATAATACACTGATTAACCCCAACTGTTAAATAAACCCCCTTCAGAGAATATTAACCCTGGATCCTATCAAGGTATAAAGGAGCCACACTGTGACCCTGTTATAGCGTTTTATGTATAAAAATTTAAACAATCTTACCTCCAGGATCCATGCTTTGGAACAGAACACAGCCTCTCAAGTGTGACAGTCTTATATCAGCGCTTCTGACATGGACTTGAGTGAGAGAAAGCAGGCAGTGAAACTCGTCAACACTTATTGCTTAGGAGCTTTTAGCAGTAGACTGGATGGTTTCGCAGAAAAACTTTCCCTGCATCTCCAGACTTTAACTTTCATCAATACTCTCACTGAGAGGTTGACATGACTACTTAAAACTTCAGTCCTATCTCAAATGGCAGATACCCTTTTTCAGGACTCTCCGAATCTTCTGACGCTTCTCTGCCACCTCCTAACGTGACAAAAGGCAAAGAATGACTGGGTTAATGAGGAAGTGGGAGGGATATTTAAGCCTTTGGCTGCAGTGTCTTTGCCTCCTCCTGGTGGCCAGGTGCTGTATTTCCCAACAGTAAGGAATGAAGCTGTGGACTCTCCCTATCTTAGGAAGGAAAAGGAAATTTATGCTTACCTGATGAATTGATTTCTTCTACGATACAAGTCCACGGATTCATCCTTACTTGTGGGATATTATCCTCCTGCTAACAGGAAGTGGCAAAGAGCACCACAGCAGAGCTGTATATATAGCTCCTCTCTTCTCTCCACCCCCAGTCATTCGACTGAAGGTATAGGAAGAGTAAAGAAAAGCTAAAAGGTGCAGAGGTGACTGAAGTTTTGAAAACAAAAATATAATCTGTCTAAAATGACAGGGAGGGCCGTGGACTCGTCGTATCGTAGAAGAAATCAATTTATCAGGTAAGCATAAATTTCCTTTACTTCTACTAGATACGACGAGTCCACGGATTCATCCTTACTTGTGGGATACAATACCAAAGCAACAGGACACGGATGAACGGGAGGGACAAGACAGATACCTAAACGGAAGGCACCACTGCTTGAAGAACTTTTCTCCCAAAAATAGCCTCCGAAGAAGCAAAAGTATCAAATTTGTAAAATTTGGAAAAAGTATGAAGGGAGGACCAAGTCGCAGCCTTACAAATCTGTTCAACAGAAGCATCGTTTTTAAAAGCCCATGTGGAAGCCACCACTCTAGTAGAATGAGCCGTAATTTTTTCAGGAGGCTGCTGTCCAGCAGTCTCGTATGCCAGGCGGATGATGCTTTTCAGCTAAAAAGAAAGAGGTAGCCGTAGCTTTTTGACCCCTACGCTTTCCAGAATAAACAATGAATAGAGAAGATGTTTGACGGAAATCCTTGGTCGCTTGTAAGTAAAACTTCAAGGCATGAACCACGTCCAAGTTATGTAACAGACGTTCCTTCTTAGACGAAGGATTAGGACACAAGGAAGGAACAACAATTTCCTGATTAATATTCTTATTTGAAACAACCTTAGGAAGGAATCCAGGTTTAGTATGCAAAACCACCTTATCAGAATGGAATATAAGATAAGGCGAATCACATTGTAACACAGAAAGCTCAGAAACCCTTCGAGCAGAAGAGATAGCAACTAAGAACAAAACTTTCCAAGATAAAAGCTTAATATCCATGGAATGCATGGGTTCAAACGGAACCCCTTGAAGAACATTGAGAACTAAATTCAAACTCCATGGCGGAGCAATAGGTTTAAACACAGGCTTGATTCTGATTAAAGTCTGACAAAAAGACTGAATGTCTGGGACATCCGCCAGACGCTTGTGTAGTAAAATTGACAAAGCAGAAATTTGTCCCTTTAAGGAAATAGCTGATAATTCCTTCTTCAATCCTTCTTGGAGAAAGGAAAAAATCCTAGGAATCCTAACCCTACTCCATGAGTATCTCTTGGATTCGCACCAATAAAGATATTTACACCATATCTTACGGTAAATTTTTCTAGCGACAGGCTTTCGAGCCTGAATCAAAGTATCAATGACCGACTCAGAGAATCCCCGCTTAGATAAAATCAAGCGTTCAATCTCCAGGCAGTCAGCTGCAGAGAATTTAGATTTGGATGTTGGAATGGACCTTGGATGAGAAGGTCCTGTCTCAATGGCAGTTTCCACGGTGGCAGAGATGACATGTCCACTAGATCTGCATACCAAGTCCTGCGTGGCCACGCAGACGCTATCAGGATTACTGAAGCTCTCTCCTGTTTGATTCTTGCAATCAGACGAGGCAGGAGAGGAAATGGAGGAAACACATAAGCCAGGTTGAACGACCAAGGTACTGCTAGAGCATCTATCAGTACAGCTTGGGGATCCCTTGATCTGGACCCGTAACGAGGAAGTTTGGCATTCTGACGAGATGCCATCAGATCCAATTCCGGAGTGCCCCATTGATGAATCAATGACGCAAACACCTTCGGATGGAGCTCCCACTCCCCCGGATAAAAAGTCTGACTTAGAAAATCCGCTTCCCAGTTCTCTACTCCTGGGATATAGATTGTTGATAGGTGGCAAGAGTGAGTCTCCGCCCATCGGATTATCTTTGAAACCTCTATCATCGCTAGAGAACTCTTTGTTCCCCCTTGATGATTGATATATGCTACAGTCGTGATATTGTCTGACTGGAATCTTATGAATTTGGCCAAATCCAACTGAAGCGCGTTGCATATTGCTCTCAGTTCCAGAATATTGATTGGTAGAAGAGACTCCTCCTGAGTCCAAACACCCTGAGCCTTCAGGGAATTCCAGACTGCACCCCAGCCCAAGAGGCTGGCGTCCGTCGTCACTATAACCCATGCTGGTCTGCGGAAGCACAGACCCTGGGACAGATGATCCTGTGACTATCACCAAAGAAGAGAGTCTCTGGTCTCTTGATCCAGATTTACCTAAGGAGATAAATTCGCATAATCCCCATTCCACTGTCTGAGCATGCACAGCTGCAGTGGCCTGAGATGAAAGCGTGCAAACGGAACGATGTCCATTGCTGCTATCATTAATCCAATGACCTCCATACACCGAGCCACTGATGGCTGAGAAAGGGACTGAAGCGCTTGGCAAGTATTTAGAATCTTTGACTTTCTGACCTCCATCAGAAATATTTTCAAGTCTACCGAGTCTATCAGAGTTCCCAAGAATGGAACTCTTGTTAGTGGACCTAGTGAACTCTTTTTTATATTCACTTTCCAATCGTGAGTTCTTAGAAAAGCCAACACGATGTCAGTGTGAGATTTGGTTAGATAAGTTGATGCCTGAATCAAAATATCATCCAGATAGGGCGCCACTACTATGCCCCGCGGCCTTAGAACCGCCAGAAGGGACCCTAGCACCTTTGTGAAGATTCTGGGAGCTGTGGCCAACCCGAAAGTAAGGGCCACAAACTGATAGTGTTTGTCCAGAAAGGCGAATCTGAGAAACTGACTATGATCCTTGTGGATGGGAATGTGAAGATACGCATCCTTCAAGTCAACGGTGGTCATATATTGACCCTCCTGGATCATTTGCAAAATAGTTTGTATGGTCTCCATCTTGAACGATGGGACTCTGAGAAATTTGTTTAGACATTTGAGATCTTAAAATCGGTCTGAAGGTTCCCTCTTTTTTTGGGAACCACAAACAGATTTGAGTAAATATGCGGTCAGTGTTCACCCGTTGAGAGCCAATTACCAAGATAACTCAAAGATAGGTGATGTTGTAGTGGAATAAAGGTTACCAGTTAAGAATAAAACTATCCTATCATTCCCATACGTTCCATTCTCCTCTAAGGTTTGCCTCCATCATGTATACTGTGTTTTTGAAGGGGTATAACAGTTGTCTCCTGGTTGGAAGATTTAGAGATTCCAGATACAATTTCCATTTGTCAAGAAAGCGTGAAATTCAACATAGTGTCAAATTGCTCATATATTACATATTTCAAAAGTAGTTTTAAAAATGCAATAGAGGGTGCTTCCTTTTGTAACCATTTGCAAAATATACATTTCCTAGCTAATAGTATAACATTAGTCATCAGTTTTAGGTTTCGCCTGTCACAAGGAAGTTGCTCAAAGAATAAAATATGGGAAATTGTAAGCAAAAGTTGCCAGCCCAGCACTCTGGAGAGTCAGAAGGAAATGCAACTCCAGCTCCTCTGAATTTTGGGGCAGTACCATAGGTAATGTCGAAAGTCTGAGTCTGGAAAGGAGTACTTGCCACACAGATTGGAAAGATAAAATTGTTTCTCCGTTTGCTTAATCTATTTGGGGTGATATAATCCTGGTATATTATCCTAATCTGATTATCTAAGGTCTGCTGCTAAAGTCGCAGTCCAGTTTAGTCTTAAACTATTATATATAGTATTAATAGAATTAATTCTAGTGGTTTGCTTGTTCCATACTCTCTCAATGCTTTGCTTTGAGTTAGCGAGTTTAGATTGTATTAGTAGTTTATATATTGGAGATATAGAAAAGTTATGTGAACGAAACATGGTATATACGGGGCCCAACAGAGTGAGGTCCAAAAATGAGTTACAACTGTGCAGGACTTGGTTAATGTAGTGACGTAGCTGGAAGTAGGCGAATCTTTGATTTGTGGAGATAGAGTAGGTTCGACAAATATCGAAGGGTATTACTGTAGAATTGTCTAACATTTTACTTAGGTTATCCACACCCAGGTGTTTCCAGTTAGAAAAAATAGGGTATAAAGGTGCCTGGAGGGAATCTCGGGTTTCCTCATATAGGTAGGTAGGAGGAGTGAGAAGGGTCAATGTTTAAGTGTTTAGTGACCATTCGCCCATGTTAATAGTATGTCTGAACATCGGATGTGTCATCGGAGAGGATGGAATTTCAGTGGCAGTAGCAAAAAATGCAGCGATATCTGTGAAAGCAATGCTTCCTCCAAATGTGTGTGTGAAAAGTGTTTGCATATAAGGCAATTTGCAGTTTGTGAGTGTAAATCAATTCCAGGGAATATAGATCTGAGATATATCGCTAGGGGCTCCAGGGCAAGGTTAAATAAAAGCGGGGATAATGTGCAGCCCTGACGAGTGCCTCTTTGAAGATGTACAGGAGGGAAATAGAGATTGCTGACCAAGAGGTATGCAATTGGGTTAGAGTATATATTTTTGATAAGCTCAATAAAGCAGCCTTTTATTTCATACTGCCTCAGTGTGAAATAAGTGTTCCCACTCCACTCTGTCGAAGGCCTTCTCTGCGTCCAGGGACAGCAGGAAGGCCTTCGGTAGATCAGCACTTGCCTCTCCACTCTGACATCCAGTAATGGGTCACCGCGTGAAGAACGCATTGGATATTGGTAACCGAGGAACGGCCAGCTGTAAAGTCAGTTTGGTCAGTGTGCAGTAAACCCGGTAAGATATGTTTAAGTCAATTAGCTAGAAGTTTCATTAGCAATTTATAGTCTACAATGAGTAGAGAAATAGGTCTAAGACTCCAGTAATGTAGGATATCTACCCGTTTTATGTAGAACAGTGATATTAGATGCTGAAAAGATTGTGGAAGGTTGCTATTAATGTGTGAAGTAACGGTCGAACACTAGAGTGAGGACAGGAGAGACCTGACAATTTAGCATGCAGTAAAACTCTGCAGGAAGAACGTCTGGGCCGGGGGCTTTCCCGAGAGTGTTTTAACCGTTAGCTGCATTTCATTTTGTGTGATCGGGCATTTAAATAGTCAATTTAGTCTTTGGAGAGTTTGGGGAGGGTGACTATTCCAGAATCTAGTCTGAGCGTCAGTATTATTTGGTTGTGTAGTATATAAGGCAGAAAAGTAGTTTGAATTCGGCCACTATGTAATTTATATTATAAATTATGGAATTATCTTTTCGAAGAACTGAGATACCCCTGTTAGCTTGTTTTATTTTGATCAAAGAAGCCAAGAACTTGTCCGTTCGGTTTCCATGCCTTAAAAATCTACCCTATCTCCTAACCTCTTGAAATGCAGTGTTTTGGAGCAGAAAAGTGTCTGTCTTTTTTGGCCTGAAAATATGTGAGCCTGTGGGTTTGAGTAGGAGTTTGACAATAAGTTAAATAAGCTTGAGTTAGTGTGTCATGGAATTTCTCTTTACTATTATGTAAGCTTTTTTTTGTGAGGTAGCCGATATTGTCACCTCTTAGAAAAGTCTTAGCTATTTCCCAAAAAAATTCTGTGGTTGATAGATGCGATGAATTATTAGATATGAAATCATCCCACTGTCTTGTGAGGTACATATGAAAGTCAGGGGACGTTAGTAGGTGTTTAGGAAAGTGGAAGATTAGTTTATTAGTAGGTTGTGGGACCTGGAAGAGTCTCAGGGAAATAGGGGCATGGCCCGATATAGTGATGTTCTGTATTTTTGTCTTAGTGACTAACAACTCTAAAGAAACAGAGGTAAGGAATAGATAAATGCGTGATAGTGAGTTATGTGCTCGGGACGCACAAGTAAAGTCCTGTCCCGTACGGTTTTGGCTTATCCAGATATCATGGACACCAAGAACCGAATAGAATGTGTCAAAGATCTTTACTGAATATGTGTTCGGATGAGGGCTGGTTTCATAGGTTTATGGCTGTTCGGATCTTTAAATCTATCTAGCACTGAGTTGGGTGTATCACCCGCAAGGATGAGAGTTGTGTCTAAAAAAAAGGTGCTAAGCGTCTAGTCAGTGCTTTCCAAAAGTATAAATTGCGGTGGTTAGGACCGTATACATTGCACAGGGTATACCATCTTTCCTGCCACTTGAAATTCACAAATAACCTTCCCTCTGGGTCAATGATTGTGGTGTCTATTTGGTAATGTAAGTTTTTACGGAAAAGTATTGTCACCCCTCTACTGAAGTTGTTATAAGGTGCAGAGACGATTTCTGCTATCCAATTAGTCTTAAGTTTGGTATGTTCAAGATTATTAAAGTGAATGTAAAGTTAAATCGTTTACCTAAAGTGAAACGATTGAAGTTTAAAATGAGTTTCATTCATTTTTAGAATATACTTATCTTCAGAGCTATTTCACTATAAACGCTACACTGATAAGAGCTGAAGCTCCAGTCGCCATTTTCAGCAATTGATTGACAGATGACTCATCTGCAATCAACTAATCGTTGTTTGTGCAAAGGGGCTGAACTCAGGAGCTCTTCTTCACACCGCCATACTCAGTGCCTGCCCACCGGAAGTCTTGATTCATTTATTTTTTAATTTAAAGTTGTTGTTTTTGTTTTTTTTAAAAAGTCCAAATCACACTTAAAAATCTAAATGGGTAATGTACACACATTAATACAATCATCTAAATGTTCATTTATAATTACAATGAAATGTTTGGAGGTTTAATGTGATGGTAAATCCAAGCGTTTACCAAACGTTAGGATTTACCATCACTAAAAATAATGTTGAGTTTAAAGTGGTCATTTATTTAAAAAAAAGGGTGCTAAACTCACCCTGTCTGTGCCGCAGCACCTCGCTAAAGTCAGAGCCTCCGGCTGCCCACAGCACAGTGCTCTTCTTCAATGAGGTGACTTTCCACCTCTAAACCAACATTTTTAGTGATGGTAAATCCTAGCATTTCTTAAAGGGCCACTGTAAGTAAATATTTTCTATGCCTGTTACTAACTACCCCAAATACGCTTTTTATCAATAACATTTCATTAACATATCTCTACCGTATATCAGAAATCTTGTCTGCAAATTTAATTGTTTTCCAAACCCACTCCGTGGGTATCCTTTGCTCTGTACCAATCCGTTTACAATACCTAGGTTTCAAAATGGCGCTTTAAACACAAAGTTATTGGTTTAAGTATTTTGAACACTCAGTGCTGAAAATAGTGGGCAGGATAACGTGACATCATCGGTGAATAAAAGATATAACTTTTAGAACGTTATGAAACTTTGTTTTGGAGAAAATATAGGTCAGTAGGTTTTAATTAATGTTTATTAACTTTAATATGTTAGTTGTCTAGCTTAAAAATTATAACAGAAAGTAATCCTTTAAACACACTGATTTACTATCACTTTAAATAAAAAAAAAAAAATACATTTTAACAATGTAATTGTTAATGATAAAATAAAAATTATATTGAAATTAACTGCGTATCTATTGAATTAAAGAGGCATAAAACCCACATTTTTTCTTTCATGATTTAGAAAGAGCATGCAATTATAAACATCTATCCTATGTACGTATATTATCTAATTTACTTTATTCGCTTGATATCCTTTGTTGAAAAGCATATCTAAATAAGCTCAGTAGTTGCTGATTGGTGGCTGCATATAGATGCCTCATGTGATTGGTTCACACGTGCATTGCCAGGATATCTGAAGAATGAAGCAAATTAAACAACAAGTCAATTGGAACTTTTTTTTAAAATTGTATTCACTATCTGAATCATGAAAGAAAAAGTTTTGGTTTCATGTCCCTTTAAAATAACTGGTATAAGAGAGTAGAATTATCAACAATTATGAATAGGGCATCTCTAAGGGCAGCTCACAGACTGAAAGCAAATTATTTTCTCTACTCTAACAAGCCAGATAAGTATCTAGCACATAAGCTTAGAGAACAGACAAAATCCTTTTCTATACCAACCCTACAAAAAGATAATGGCACATGTACCTCGAATCCCCAAGAAATAGCCGATAGCTTTGCTCAATATTACGCACAACTTTATGACGGAAACAAAACTACGCAAAACGATAAGACAAGACAGACGCTACATAGATTCCTAGATGAGGCTAAATTAACACCTATTGATAAAACGATTAGGGACGAACTGAATGCGGAGGTGTCAGCCAGGGAGTTCCTTGTAGCCATTAAGGAGCTCAAGCCAGGAAAAGCACCTGGCCCAGACGGGTTCCCAGGTGAATACTATCAACTTTTCAAATCAATTCTAGCCCCACACGTAACATTTTGCAACAACATCCTACAAGGTAAAGCAATCTCAACAGAAATTTTACAGGCTAAGATAGTGGTGATCCCTAAGCCAGGACGAAACCCAAAATTGTGCCAAAGTTATAGGCCCATATCCTTAATCAACCAAGATATAAAGATTTTTAGTAAAATTTTGGCAAATAGACTCAAATCACATCTACCGACCCTAATTCACCCAGACCAGGTGGGATTTATATCCGGAAGAGAGGCTCCTGACAATATAAGACGTACGATCTCCCTGGTTGACTACCTCCATAAGACAAAAACGCCTTCTCTGGTCCTGTCCTTGGACGCGGAGAAGGCGTTTGACAGAATAGATTGGGTTTTTATGTTTGAGGTCTTGAGTAAATTGGGATTTAGTGGACCATTTGTTCAGGCTATAAGAAGTATATATTCTAATCCTACTGCCCACATTAGAGCGGCAGGCTACCAATCCAAGAGGATTGACATTCAAAATGGGACAAGACAGGGATGCCCCTTATCGCCACTTTTATTTGCCCTATGCATAGAGCCCCTAGCAGCAGTGATTCGCTTGACCTCAGAAATACACGGAGTCTCGTTGGGTAGCGAGGAATTTAAAATTTCTTTATTTGCAGATGACATCCTTCTTACCCTGACCAAACCACTGGAATCCCTACCCCATTTATATCGTATTTTACAAGATTATGCTGATATATCAGGATATAAGATAAATCAGGAAAAATGCGAGGCACTATCTATCGCCCTCCCTGACCACACCAAAAAGATTATTGCAACCAATTTTTTGTTTGAGTGGGCTACAGGGGCAATTAAATACTTGGGAGTTAAGTTGTCGGTTGATACATCAAACCTATACAAATTAAACTATGTACCTCTGTATAAAACAATTAGAAAGGAGATTAAAAAATGGAAAGCTGGAGGTTTTTCCTGGTACGACCGATTATCGGCGGTCAGGATGAATGTCCTCCCTAGACTAATGTATTTTTTTAGGGCCCTACCGATTAAGATCCCACTACCAGAATTAAATAAACTTCAGATGGATCTGATCAGATTCATAAGAGGAAATAAAAAAGCTAGGATACCTTCACAAGTGTTAATGCAACATAAACAACTAGGGGGAGTAGGGGTACCAAATTTGCTTAATTATTATCAAGCAGCGAGACTAGCACAGACCACCTTAATGAGCAAAAAGCAAAAAGAATTGATTTGGGTAAAGGTAGAGACTTTAATAACAGGTTATAAACAATCAGAAGATATACTTTGGGAACACCCGAAAGATATTCTTAAACTAACTACAGCCTCAAAAATAACTGGGGAAATGTTGTCAATGTGGCACTTGTTAACTGGCAAACTAAAACTTTTACCATCTGACTCATTAATAAGGCCATTAAGGACACTGATGAACCCTGAACATCAGGGACTAATCGGTAAATGGGCAAATAAGGGGCTCTATAGACTAGCAGACTTTCTTCATAAAGGGAAATTAGCTACAAATACAAGAAAAAATACTACCAGACAAACTGCACTGGTTCCTATACCTACAGATTGCATCTACTATAAATAAGGCCCTACATAAACAACCTAGACAGCACACAACGACATTAGAGAAGCTGTGTAGTACTGATTCCCGTCATAAAGGTTTGATCTCTACCCTATACATATCATTACAATCAGCCAAACATTCTTCCAAATCTCCTTTAATGGAGAAATGGGAAAGAGATATCAAAATAACACATTCCAAAGAGGAATGGGAAGACATCTTTAAGAGCTCAAGCAGAGGTATGATCAGTGCAGATCTGAAAGAAAATTGCATCAAAACTGTTTATAGGTGGTATCTTACTCCAATGGTCACCTCACACTACACTCAAGCTGGCAGTAGAAATTGCTATAGAGGATGCGAGGAGGCAGGAACATATATACATATGTGGTGGGAATGCCCTCGGGTACAACTGCTATGGGCTAAGTTATCTAAATTGCTGAGTGAGGTGCTCTCAGAAAACATCACTCTGACCGCGACCCAAGCTTTATTAAATGAACATATAAAACCCTTCAATTCAGCCTCAAACACATTTATACACATTCTCTGTACAGCTACTAGGATATGTGTGGCAAGTTACTGGAAGGTAGGAACACCCACATGGGGAGAGATTATGGAAAAAATTAAATTAATTCACAAACTATCTGAAACAGCCTCATTCATACAAGCTAACCACGAGCAATTTTTAAAGATCTGGAATTACTGGATCTTAAGCGGACACTAACCAGACATAGACTGAGAGGGTAGACGCACAACTAACTTAACACCAAGATAGGACCCATAACATTCCAGGGGTGAGAGGAAGAAAAACGACTGTAGATAGCTATAACTAAGTAGGAAAGGTGGGACTCTCCCCCCGGAGCGATGGCGAGTGGAATGGAGGAGCAGGCAAGTTGATATTTTAAAGATGCATTGAGTGAGGGGGGAAGGGGAAAGTTTAAAGTTTATTGTTGTTATAATTTAATGAAGGGGAGGGATAGATAGAAAAGTTTTTTTAAGAAAATGCAGCAGAGTGGCATGGAGAGAAAGGGGATATCAAGGAAAATTTCAAATCTTCTGATAACGATCTGCTATATCCCCTAATCCATGGTGCTAATGTGGAGCGCAGGTATAATCACACTAACTATTAGAACTTACAGATCTGACTACCCAACCATCAACTACTCCACTGGTGAACTTTGCTTTCTTCAAACTCTGATAGTGGAAACATAAGAAATATCATAGACTTCTAACTGAGAGACATTTTTCAGAGACATTTTTCAGAAAATGGAGATGTAGATATGTATATGGAAAATGTAAAAGATGTGATATACCTTGTATATGTTTTTGCAATAAAAAAATTATTTCAATTAAAATAACTGGTATAGTGAAAAATTGCAAATTATTAAGCAGCCATCATTAGTATTAACAAATGCGTCAAGTTTTACATTCATTTTGACTCCAAATCTATTGATCCCTATATGGTCTTTTTAAGTAGGTTTTCACAAGAATTTGCAAAGTATGGTTTTAAGCGTTTAACTAAATTTTGCGGTTAATCATTTTCTAATTTGTGTCTCCTATAGATTGAAGTAGCTTCATCAATTTAAAAAAAAAAGTTCTGCTGAACATTTTTTTGTGTTTAAATTTAAATGTTTTGGAATGGTGATCATTGTTAACTGGTCAGGTTTTCAAACCCTTTTCAATGTGATTGACTGCAAAAACTGAGGGTCTAACTGACAAGAGTACTGGGTTAATAAAAGAATTACAAATACAAAGACTGGTTTATTGGATAATAGTCAGTTTATCCAAAATTAGATATATGCATTCGGCAATTTCGTTCAGTGCTAAATGTGGAAGGTGGCCGCCCTTTGCACCATTTGGCTTTTTTCAGATTTTTTTTTTTTTTTTTTTAACACAACACACCAGATCTTAATGTGTTCCCATTTTTATAAGAATAAATCCGGCTCCGAAAAGAGCTGAATGCTGTGAGGGGCCACCTTTTTCATCCCACAGTGAACAAAACTGTTGAATGCACAGATCCATCCAATATGTTCTCAAAGAAAAGGACTCTGGTTGGCATAACTCAATGATTGATACTAGTCTGATATTAACACTAGCCACACATGTCAGTTTATAAGGGACATAAGGGATATTAACCCTTTTCTGCTGAGCCCATTTTCAGCTTTTTTGCTACTTACTTTTCAACCCTACTGTGTCAAATTACAGTGAGTGACCAACAAAATTTTTTTTTCAAGCAAGCCCAGCAGATTCATAATATATCATTATTATATTTCATAACATAAGATAGCTGCTGATACAAAAAAAAAAAAAAAATATGCTTACCCGATACATTTATTTCTTTTACGATATGACGAGTCCACAGATTTCATCCTTACTTGTGTGATTTAACCTCCTGCTAGCAGGAAGTGGCAAAGAGCACCACAGCAGAGCTGTATATGTAGCTCCTCCCTTCCCTCCACCTCCAGTCATTCGACCGAAGTTAGGAAGAGAAAGGAAAAGCCAAAAGTGCAGAGGTGACTGAAGTTTAATAAGAATAAGTACATACCTGTCTTAAAAATGACAAGGTGGGCCGTGGACTCATCATATCGTAAAAGAAATAAATTTATCAGGCAAGCATAAATTTTGTTTTCTTTTACAAGATATGACGAGTCCATGGAGTTCATCTTTACTTGTGGGATACAATACCAAAGCTACAGGACACGGATGAAAGGGAGGGACAAGACAGGAACATAAACGGAAGGCACCACTGCTTGAAGAACCTCTCCCAAAAACAGCCTCAGAAGAAGCAAAAGTATCAAATAAGTAAAATTTGGAAAAAGTGTGAAGAGACGATCACTTTACCTCTTCCTATCACTAACACAGGCAAAGAGAATGACTGGAGGTGGAGGGAAGGGAGGCTCTATAAATACAGCTCTGCTGTGGTGCTCTTTGCCACTTCCTGCTAGCAGGAGGTTAAATCCCACAAGGATGAAATCCGTGGACTCGTCATATCTTGTAAAAGAAAAACAGTACATTTTTGTTAAGATTTTTGTCAATAATATTGAAAATGGCCAGGTGACCACAGCTGTTACTGTGATCACCTTATTAAATTGTCATCAAGGGTAGACACGTGAAATAAAGCCCTATATGTGCTTTGGGGGTTATAATAGAGAGGCTCCTTTTGTGCAGTACAGAAATAAAAACACTTTGTATAGCTAGATGACAGTGTGGTAACAGTGAACACCATGAAAGAAAAAAGATAAATCTTGTCTACTAGAAAATAAACTACATTTGTGGTGGCATTACTGGCACTCCCAAGCAGCTCTGGGAGTGGCGCTCACTACACTACCAACAATCAGGCCTGCGGTTAAGGGGAATCGCTGATGCGGTTATGTGATCAGCGATTCTCTTTAATGATGGGAATCACTGATCATGCGCTTACAGTCAGCACTTTGCATGACGAATCGTTCTCGTCCTAAGCAGTCAAAAAAGCATTTGTAAGAAGCTTTTTTATTCCTGAAAGGATGCATTTAGAACAGGTTAAACAGAAAACATAAGGATGTTTGGAGCGTTGCCATAGTGCATATATCCATATCATGAAATATTCCTGCACACTGACGTTCTCTATACCAAGCCCAAAATCAAACATACAACCCTAACATAGGTCAGAGGGTAGTTGGTACAGCATGTTTGCTGCTTCAAGGTTCCAAGAGGTCAAAGTTCTCCTTCCTCATCACTGCAATAAAATAAAATCCTAAATCCCCCCAAAAAAGGCTCAAAGCGGAATATCACATCAGCAACTAAATACAATGTCACAACACTATGGTATACAATAAATTAAGAGAAAACTGAAAGAAAACCAAAAGAACATAAGACAACTAAAGCAAAATGGTTAAAAATTGCACAATTAGAACCCTTTTTTTTTTTAGTTTGCAACAGACAGTTTTAAATATGCTTCATACACCAGCATTTTAAATAGTGTGACTGATCAGAGAGACGATGGTGCCTTGTATTGTGTTGCAATAACTCCGTTTACAAGATCCCAGCCACTGCCAGTTCCCAGAGTAGACATACTGTTTAAAATGCTGGTGTACGTCTTACATGCATTAGAAAAGCACTTCTAGTAAACGCTGTCATTTATTGTGCAAGTATATTGCAAAAAACATTCTAATTAAAAGAAAAAAATGCATTGATGTGCATTTCAATTTTGGCTGGAATGTCCCTTTAAACACTTGAATACATTACAGTTAATTTTATTTATATAAGCTCCTTTTCATCCTTACAAAAATAACCTGCTTGTCTCACTACAGCAGCTACAAACCTGTCTTCACACCCTTCAACCCAATCAATGCTTAACCCCTTGAGTGCTAAGCACTTTCCTACCTGGGTGCTAAGCTGTTTAAAGTTTGTTTTTTTTCTTCCATTTTTTTTTTTTTTTTTAAGGTTAAGCGATTACCTTTCCAACGGTGGGTCTTGGGGGTCTGTAGCTGCTTAGATGCCTGAGATACAGGCTTCTAAGCAGCATGCCCCCTTTTCCTATACTTAACTGTCATTTTGTTAATAAAGTTGTGCAGTGACGTCATCACTTCATTGTGCGTGACATCACCACGCAAAACGTGAAGCCCCGGCGATGCCTGTCACTATACAGGCACGATCGCCAGGGTAGGAGCGGGTGGGAGCCCCCAGATCTCCCTCAAGGTGGGAGAGTGTTAGCGACGGCTCTGAGCCGTCGTTAGCACCAGAGTGGGAAACTCTGCGATGGCTCAGAGCTGTCGTTAGCACTCAAAGGGTTAAAGGGACACTGAACCCAAAAAAAAAAAATGTTGTGATTCAGATAGAGCATGCAATTTTAAGCAACTTTCGAATTTACTCCTTTAATCATTTTTTCTTCATTCTTTTGCTATCTTTATTTGAAAAAGAAGGCATGTAAGCTTTTTTTTGGTTCAGAACTGTGGACAGCACTTTTTTATTGGTAGATTAATATATCCACCAATCAGCAAGAACAACCCAGGTTGTTCACCAAAAATGGGCCGGCATCTATAATTACATTTTTGCATTTCAAATAAAGATACCAAGAGAATGAAGAAAATTTGATAATAGGAGTAAATTAGAAAGTTGTTTCATTTGTGATTCAGATAGAACATGCAATTTTAAGCAATGTGGGTACAGTGTCCTTTTAAAGGGACACTGAACCCAAATTTTTTCTTTTGCGATTCAGATAGAGCAGGCAATTTTAAGCAACTTTCTAATTTACTC
Organism: Bombina bombina; assembly: GCF_027579735.1. Lineage (NCBI taxonomy): Eukaryota > Metazoa > Chordata > Amphibia > Anura > Bombinatoridae > Bombina > Bombina bombina. Next base: position 764,794,462 of record NC_069504.1, on the reverse strand, counting down.
CTATTATCAGTTTTTCTTCGTTCTCTTGCTATCTTTATTTGAAAAAGGCATCTAAGCTTTTTTTTCCGTTCAGGACTCTGGATAGCACTTTTTTATTGGTTGATGCAATTTATCCACCAATTGGCAAGGACAACCCAGGTTGTTCACCAAAAATGGGCCGGCATCTAAACTTACATTCTTGCATTTCAAATAAAGATATCAAGAGAATGAAGAAAATTTTGTAATAGGAGTAAATTAGAAAGTTGCTTAAAATTTCATGCTCTATCTGAATCACAAAAGAAAACATTTGGGTTCAGTGTCCCTTTAAGAATCTGTATTTTTACTATCAATTGTAATTTTTGCCTCAACACAACGCTTTACAGAATTTGACAGCGCTTCATAATTTAATAGTAATTATAATAGGCAGAGAAAGAGTGATAGACTTACCCCCATAGCTGCAAAGACTATAGCAAAGTTCTCTTCTGAGTAATCCATGACGTCCTTGGACTTTTTCACCAATCCTGCCTGACGGCAAATCTGAGCTGCAATCTAGCAAGACAACAGAGTCCTTAGGGTCTTTCCCAATTACAGGATATCTATTGCTATGTTCTACAAATCATGTTCACCATTCATTATGTGTTTACAAATCCACTGACTCAATCCTTCCTTAAGGGCCCTTCATAAATTACAGTAACTAAGCATTTAATTCTCTCTTACCATGACGTTTGCAAGACCCCCTTAAAAGCTCATTTTGTCCTTGTTACTTTCCATGTGAAGTTTCCACATACTTCAACTCACCTCATTATGTGGAAGACCAGCAGCTGAGAATATAGGGATCTTCTGGCCACGGGCAATACTATTCATACCATCTATAGCAGAGATCCCAGTTTGAATCATCTCTTCAGGGTAGATTCGGCACTGGGGGTTAATGGGCTGCCCTGTAGAGGACAAGGTGATAATATAAACAAGCAAGAAGTACAATGAAGTACATAAAGTGTTAGTAGGGAAGAGATGCAGTAGGCTTAAAAAGTCTGACTTTGCCATCGACACCTGGTTTTAATTTATCATTTATTAAAAAGTAGTATATTGTATTCTTGAATAAGCATCATCTGATTACATTATTAAGTTCTGAGTGCCAAAAAACTTCAGCTAAGCTGAATTAATAAAAGGCAGCACTATGAGTTACTGAAGAGATTTTCTGAAACCGAATAATTTTTATACAAAGCAAAACCAGGCATCCCTAAAGTGACCACCTCATCAGAAGACCAATACATTCAGGTATCATCATTATGGCATAGAACACCAACATCCATCATTTAAGCCCAGCTGAACAATGAACGTCCATCCCAATAAGCAAAAACAAAGTCAAACTTCAAATGGCAAAGTGTAGTCTCCATGAAAGAATTGTAGTCTTTAAATCATTTATTCATGGGAAAAACAAGTAAATATTTTTTATCATGGACCAAACAATACAGAAATTTCACAGTGCCTGGGAAAAAGGTCCAGTTTACAGACAAGTCAAACACTGACATTTTTCTTTGCAATCTGTGTTCACATGAGGGGGCGGCAGCATGAGAGGCTAACACCATTGTATGTAAAACATCAAAAAATATGGTGCAGGAAATACTAGGGTGTGCAGATGCTTGGTCTATACCGAGTTGGTGACATAAAGGGACATAAAACAAATTGGGATAGAGGCAAAATATAAAATATACTTTAATTACTTTAAATTTATAAAATTTATACCGCAGTTCCTCGCCATTAACCCTTTCTTTTAAGTTTCCAAATTGTAATGCTCTAACTCTCCCCACACATTTCCTTCTATGGCTGTATCTATATCTATGGTTGCTTTGGTAAAATGCAAAAGTGCACAGTGATTATCTGCTGGAGCATGCCTAGGAGCTGTGAACTAAGTTGAAATACAATGCTTCTGTCTAAACACTGATAAGGAAGAGGTGGAGCAGACTGCTCCAGACAGCATGGCTATTTAAGTATTTTTGAAAATTATTTTAAAATACTTGCCAGCAATTTTTAAACAATTTTTTTATACAAACTATTTTTTACTTAATTAGCCCTTTTAGGATATGCACAGATCTCAACATGGCCCTTTAAACAAGATCAACTACATTTGACCAAAGAGCATGCAGTCCCTTCAACGTTCTTCAACGTTGTTAAAAGCAGATTGCAGTAGTGAAATAAGATGTTTGGACCCTACTGGCCTGGTATTAATTTAATATAATACAAACAATTGTTGGTACAGTAAAAAAAAGTCAATAATATGATATACTGAATGACTAAGTTTGCAAAACATCGCACTTATTTTATTAAAAATGCAATAGACGCTTGAGGCCCCATATCATGAATATGGCGATGTGTGCATGACACGAGTGATTAGAGATAAGAAGGCCAACAAGGTCAGATGCTGACACACACACATTTTCAAAAGCACATGAAAAGCATAGGTACTGAGAAAATATAAAATGTATATATGTTGTATTAAGGGTGACAAACAAATGTGCCTTGACACACAACCCGGTAGGAAAACTTACCCATGATATCTAGATAATCCTCTGCCAAGACAGTAGGCCCGCGATCAATGGGTTTCCCTGAACCATTAAACACACGTCCTAAAAAGAAAGATGATCAATTAATTTCAATACATATATTTAAAGTGCAAAGGGCAACCAAATCCAGCAAAGGGATTAAACATCTTAAAGGGACATGAAACCCAATATTTTTCTGTCATGATTTAGAAAGAGCATGCAATTTAAAACTTTCCAATTTACTTCTTTTATCTACTTTGCTTCATTTTCTTGATATCCTTTGTTGAAAAGAATTTCTAAATAGGCTCAGTAGCTGCTGATTGGTAGATGCACATAGATACCTCATGTGATGTGATTGGCTCACCCATGTGCACTGCTATTTCTTCAACAAAATATATCTGAAGCATGAAGCAAATTAAATAATAGAAGCAAATGGGAATGCTGTTTAAAATTGTATTCTCTATCTGAATCATGAAAGAAATGTTTTGTGTTTCAAGTCCCTTTAACCCCTTAAAGACCACAGCACTTTTCCATTTTCTGACCGTTTGGGACCAAGGCTATTTTTACATTTCTGCGGTGTTTGCGTTTAGCTCTAAATTTCCTCTTACTCATTTACTGTACCCACACATATTATATACCATTTTTCTCGCCATTAAATGGACTTTCTAACGATACCATATTATAAAATGAGGAAAAAAATGGAAAAAAAAACCCACACTTTTTTCTTACTTTGACACCCAAAATCTGTTACACATCTACAACCACCAAAAAACACCCATGCTAAATAGTTTTTAAATTTTGTCCTGAGTTTAGAAATACCCAATGTTTACATCTTCTTTGCAAGTTATAGGGCAATAAATACAAGTAGCACTTTGCTATTTCCAAACCACTTTTTTTCAAAATTAGCGATAGTTACATTGGAACACTGATATCTATCAGGAATTCCTGAATATCCCTTGACATGTATATATTTTTTTTAGAAGACAACCCAAAGTATTGATCTAGGCCAAATTTAATATATTTCATGCCACCATTTCACCGCCAAATGCGATCAAATAAAAAAAATCGTTCACTTTTTCACAATTTTTTGGTTTCTCACTGAAATTATTTACAAACAGCTTGTGCAATTATGGCACAAATGGTTGTAAATGCTTCTCTGGAATTCCCTTTGTTCCGAAATAGCAGACTTATATGGCTTTGGCGTTGCTTTTTGGCAATTAGAAGGCTGCTAAATACCACTGCGCACCACACGTGTATTATGCCCAGCAGTGAGGGGTTAATTAGGGAGCTTGTAGGATTAATTTTAGCTTTAGTGTAATGTAGTAGACAACCCAAAGTATTGATCTAGGCCCATTTTGGTATATTTCATGCCACCATTTCACCGCCAAATGCGATCAAATAAAAAAAATCGTTCACTTTCACAAAATTTCACAAATTTTATGTTTCTCATTGAAATTAATTACAAACAGATTGTGCAATTATGGCACAAATGGTTGTAAATGCTTCTCTGGGATTCCCTTTGTTCAGAAAAAGCAGACATATGGCTTTGGCGTTGCTTTTTGGTAATTAGAAGGCCGCTAAATGCTGCTGCGCATCACATGTGTATAATATCTAGCAGTGAAGGGGTTAATTAAAGGGCCACTGTAAGTAAATATTTTCTATGCCTGTTACTAACTACCCCAAATACGCTTTTTATCAATAGCATTTCATTAACATATCTCTACCGTATATCAGAAATCTTGTCTGCAAATTTAATTGTTTTCCAAACCCACTCCGTGGGTATCCTTTGCTCTGTACCAATCCGTTTACAATACCTAGGTTTCAAAATGGCGCTTTAAACACAAAGTTATTGGTTTAAGTATTTTGAACACTCAGTGCTGAAAATAGTGGGCAGGATAATGTGACATCGGCGAATAAAATATATAACTTTTAGAACGTTATGAAACTTCGTTTTGGAGAAAATATAGGTCAGTAGGTTTTAATTAATGTTTATTAACTTTAATATGTTAGTTGTTTAGCTTAAAAATTATAACAGAAAGTAATCCTTTAAGTAGCGTGTAGGGATCTTGCAGGGTTAATTTTAGCTTTAGTGTAGAGATCAGCCTCCCTCCCATCTGACACATCACACCCCCTAATCCCTCCCAAACCGCTCTCTTCCCTCCACCACCCCACAATTGTCCCAGTCATCTTAAGTACTGGCAGAAAGTCTGCCAGTACTAAAATAAGTATTTTTTTTGTTGTTTTTTTAAAAACAAACATAATTCTGCTGTGTAGGATCCCCCCTTAGCCCCCAACCTCCCTGATTTCCCCCCCCCAAACAGCTCTCTAACCCTCCCCCTCTACCTTAATGTGCGCCATCTTGGGTACTGGCAGCTGTCTGCCAGTACCCAGTTTGAAATAAAATGTTTTTTTTTTATGTTTTATTAAAAAATGATTCAATGTTTTCTGTAGTGTAGCTTCCCCCTCAATATCCAACCCCCCACCCTCTCTCAAATCCCTTACCTGAAAATTCCCACTCTCCACAGTCCTCTCTCCCACCTTACTATAAACATTTTTTGTGTCATAGAGTAGGGTTCCCACCCGCAACCACCCCCGCACACGATCCCGCCCCCCCTTTTTCACCGATGGCGGCCAACCCACCTCCCTGCATCAGCTCCCACCAACCAACGATCATGGCCATCGATGTCCGATGCAGAAAGGGCCACAGAGTGTCTCTCTCTGCATCGGACTGCTAGAAAATGTTATTGCAAGATGCCTCGATATCGAGGCATCACTGCAATAACATGAAAGCAGCTGGAAGCGTTCAGGATCGCTTCCACCACTTTCAAACACCGACAACGTACAGGGTACGTCCTTGGTCGTTAAGGACCTTTTTTTGTAGGACGTACCCTGTACGTCATTGTTCCTTAATGGGTTAAAGTCCTTCTGGCCAAAAGTTTTGAGGATGACTAATATTAATTTTCAGAGTCTGCTGCTTCAGTATACCATAGTAACATCTGACAGAAAGATCTAAAAACAATGAAGTATAATTACAAGCATTTCATAAGTGACAAATGCTGTTATTGACAATTATATTAAGTTCATGCATAGAGTCAATAAGTGTGGACCTTTCTTTTTCAAGGCCTCTGCAATTCACCCTGGAATGCTGTCATTCAACTTCTGGGCCACATCCTGGCTGATGGCAGCCCATTCTTGCATAATCAAAGCTTGGATTTCTTCAGAATATGTGGGTTTTTGTTCACCGGCCTCTTGAGGATTGACCACAATTTCTCAATAGGATTAAGGTCTAGGGAGTTTCCTGGCCATGGACCCAAAATCTTGATGTTTTGATCCCCAAGCCACTTAGTAATTACTTTAGCCTTATGGCGTGGTGCTCCATCATGTAGGAAAAGGCATTGTTAGTCACCAAACTGTTCTTCGATGGTTGGGAGAAGTTGCTCTTGGAGGATGTTTTTGTACCATTCTTTATTCATGGCTGTGTTCTTAGGCAAAATTGTGAGTGAGCCCACTCCCTTGGATTAGAAGCAACCCCTCACATGGATGGTCTCACGATACTTTACTGTTGGCATGACACAGAACTGATGGTAACGTTCACCTTTTCTTCTCTGGACAAGGTTTTTTCCGGATGCCCCAAACAATCGGAAAGGGGATTCATCAGGGAAAATTACTTTACCCCAGTCCTCAGCAGTCCAATCCCTGTACCTTTTGCAGAATATCAGTCTGTTCCTTATGTTTTTCCTGGAGAGAAGTGGCTTCTTTGCTGCCCTTCATGACACCAGGCCATCCTCCAAAAGACTTTGCTTCACTGTGCGTGTAGATGCACTCACATCTGAGTAATGCCAATCCTGAGCAAGCTCTGCACTGGTGCTGCCCCGATCCCGCAGCTGAATCAACTTTAGAAGACGGTCCTGGCGCTTGCTGGACTTTCTTGGGCGCCCTGAAGCATTCTTCCCAACAATTGAACCTCTCTCCTTGAAGTTCTTAATGATCTGATAAATGATTGATCTAGGTGCAATCTTAGCAGCAGCAATATCCTTGCCTGGGAATCCCTTTATGTGTAAAGCAATGATGACTGCACGGGGTTTCCTTGCAGGTAAACATGGTTAACAAAAGGAAGAACAATGATTTCAAGCACCAGACTTCCTTTTAAAGCTTCCAGTCTGTTTTTCTACCTCAATCAGCATGACAGAGTGGTCTCCCGCCTTGTCCTCGTCAACACTGACACCTGTGTTAACGAGAGAATCACTGACATGTCAGCTGGTCCTTTTGTAGGAGGGCTGAAATGCAGTGGAAATGTTTTTTGGGGGATTAAGTTCATTTTCATGGCAAAGAGGGACTTGAACTGATCTGATCACTTAGAGCTCTGTAGGCAGTGTAATGGTTAGATAAAGGATAAGGATATGCATAATAAGATACATACCAAGCATGTCTTCAGAGACTGGGGTCCTCAGAATGTCACCAGAGAACTCACATGAGGTTTTTTTTGCATCAATACCAGATGTGCCCTCAAATACCTACAGAGAAAACCACACAGTTAGAAATATGGTATGAGAGGAAGAGATTAAAGGACCACTAAAGTCAAAATAAAAAAACTTTCATGATTCAGACAGAGCACACAATTTTAAACAACTTATGTAGATAATGGAAATGAATTTTAATGTGCACACTTTTTAAGGCACCAACTTCTACTGAGCATGTGCACAATTCTCATAATAGTGGTATATGCATTTTGTGATTGGCTGATGGCTGTCACATGATGCAGTGGAAGGAAAATAAAACTAACTTTGAAATTTGTCAGGGAAAAAAAAAAAATCTAATACTCGTGAAATTAAAACCAAGTGATTTTGCATCATCTATGTATTATTCATGTATTGCTTATGCCATTCTACTGTTTTAGTGGCCCTTTAATTTTACGAAGCAAAGATGAAAATAATCAATTTAGATACCAAACATCACATCTTGTTATTGTAGTATGTCTCACCTGTACCACAGCTTTGGATCCACTGACTTCCAGTACCTGCCCACTTCTCTTTGTACCATCTGGCAGTGTAAGGTGCACAATCTCTGAATACCTAGGAAACTGAAGAAAAGACAACAGGATTTAAACAATGTTCTCACACATGAAGAGACTATAGTATTTAGGTACTAGTGAGGGAATTTTAGATATTTGATCTGTTGTAAGTGCCATCATATTAAGAGGATTAAGAACAGTTGGAACTAAATAAGCAAGTGAAAAACTGTTTATATTTGAAACCGAGTATACAGGTATATTGTATTCTCAGCACTATTTTAATTATCTTTCAATTCTGCTGCCAATAATTTGTGACTGAAATTCTCAAGGGTTTAAAAGAAGTTATCAGAATATGGTTTCAAACTAATGTTCAACTGATCCAGGATTAACTCCTAACAGTCGCAAATTAACAATTAAGATATAATTTATTATAGATGCACAACAAAGTATACACTATTCTAAAAGACAAACTGTAGCGCCATCTGCAGGACAAAAGTATATGTTCAAAAATCCCTCGATAGGTGTATTCATGTGCCTCTATAAAATAAACAAATTATCTTCTTGGTGTTTTTTTTGTTTTTTATTAATTACACCAGAGAAAAGGAACATGAAGCTCTAATCCTAAAGGGTATAAATTAACCCATTTATGTAAAATGTATTTGGAGGGACCTTGGGGCACTATAAGAACTTTTGACTCCTGTTTGACCATGTATCAGCTATGTGAGGGTTGCTATTGGCTTCATGTATCTCTTGCTAGTCACTGGGAGGATTAACTGGACACTTTATAAGTCTTCAAATTGGGCTATTTTGCTGCTGCTGGGAGACAATAGAACAGTATTGTTTTACTTTATATCGAATAGCTTAGGATCAAGATATACACTTGGTCAATATTAAATGGGATACTAAACCCAATTTGTTTTTCTTTCAAGATTTATATAGAGCATGCAACTTTAAGCAACTTTCTAATTTACTCCTATTCATTTTTTCTTCATTCTCTTGCTATCTTTATTTAAAAAGCAAAAATGTAAAAGCTTAGGAGCCGGCCCCTTTTTGGTTCAGGACATGGTTTACACTTGCTTATTGGTGGCTAAATGTAGCCACCAATAAGCAAGCACTATCTAGGGTGCTGAACCAAAAATGGTCCGGCTCCTAAGCTTTTACATTCCTGCTTTTTAAATAAAGATAGCAAGAGAATGAAGAAAAAATGATAATAGGAGTAAATTAAAAAGTTGCTTAATATTGCATGCTCTATCTGAATCACTAAAGAAAAAATTCGGGTTTAGTATCCCTTTAACCCCGCCTAAGATGTGGATGCATAGAATGCAGTAATTATAACATTACTACTCCTTTGCCTTTTTTGCTCCCATATATTCATACTTTATTTGGTTTACACAATGGATGATATACACTTTCCCTCACTAAGGAGCATAGTCCTTTTTATGAAGACACTATGTCCAGTCTGTCCAAAAAAGAATGTTGCTGGTTGTTCCCTTTGCAAAACCTTGCTTTAGGGTTCAAAACATTAAACACTAGAATCTTTCAGTAAATTTTCTCAACTTGCTTTATGTCACAGATGCAAGAAAAGTTAGAATCAAAAACTAGACCAAATATTAAAATAACTAAAAGTAGGAAGTACAACTTTACCAAAGCTAATATCTGAATACCGTCACATTCCATTACCTTCACATGGTCCAAGATAACAAGGGGTCCGTTCACTCCAGACACTGTCCGATAAGCTATGAACAAAAATAAAAAGATAAAAAATTAATTAAAAGCATTCAACCAACCTTGCTTTATGATCAGAGGAATTACATTTTTGTCACCTGAAAATTTACAGTAACTGTAAAAAAAAAAATAATTATGATTTACATCCTCAAAGAAGAGGTAACTGAAAACAACTACAACAATCCAAAAAGGAATGAACCAATAAAGGTAAGCTCTAAGCAAACACAAAGGGTGATTAAAAGGACCGCTAAATATAGTAGAATTGCATAATTAACAAATGCATATTATACAGACAATGTTATAACACTGACTGAATTTCAAATAAGTAGTAGATTTTTTTTTCTGACAAGTTTTTCCCTATTTGCCAGCAGCCAATCAGAGACAAGCACCCTATGAACCTCTGCACATGCTCAATAGGAGCTAGTGCCTCAAAAAGTGTGTATATAAAAAAACTGTGTAAATTGGATAGTCTCTTAAAACTGCATGTTCTATTTGAATCATTCCTTAAAGTGAAGGTCCATTTTGATGAATTAGTGCCCGGTTTTTAATAAACCTATTAAAGCAAGGGCACTTTAATTCATAAAAATTGACATTTCATTGTTTTCTTCAAAAACTTAACTTATAATCCTGAATGACGTTCCAGCGATTTCCCCGGCCGTCGGAAGCTTCTGCAGACGTCAGAAATGACAAATCAGGCTTCCTCCAATCACAGCTTCCCCTCCCGGGGGGAATCTTGGCCTGATACAACGCTGTGATTGGAGGAAGCCGGATTCGTCATTTTGGACCAGCGAAGCCAGCTTGCAACGGGCGGAGGAAGTGCTGGAGCGGCTGCCAGGATTAAAAGGTAAGTTTTTGAAGAAAACAGTGAAATGTCAATTTTGATTAATTAAAGTGCCCTTGTTTTTAAAAGGTTTATTAAAAACCGGGCTCTAATTCATCAAAATGGACCTTCACTTTAAGTAGACACATTTTGCTCTCCCCTATGGCAATAAATGTAACATATTTTTGAATATTCTAATATTAGCATGGCGAATACCTGTGTATACCTAATAAATGGCATTTTAATTTTAACAGAATGGCAAACAATTTTAAAACCAAGATCTATAAATATTTTTTTTTTAATTCTTTTCTTATTACATGAAAAAAGATTAATGAAAGAAAATAGATTTGCTTTAACAGAAGAGCACAAATGTGATTTTTTATATTTGGTAAACTGTGTTTAGCCATCATAAAATCAAACAAAGCCAGAACTGTTAATTTAAGTCTAATTTTTGGGGTTGTTAATGAATACTGTTCAAAATGTACCAATTATTATGAATTAGGGTGTTTGGAGTACTTTGGACTATAACATCCTTTGTCCTAATATGATACTGTTACACAGTTATTGTTGAATGGGGGGGAAATCCTGTATCAGGCCCAAAATCTTTGTTTAAACCTGATGTTGATGGTATCAAAATCCTACCAAGCTCAGATGGACATACTACAAAAATAAAGTCTGTTCTGTCTAATATTGAATGTAGCACAATCTCTATTTCTGATGACGAAACAAAGTTGTGTAAGTTCATTAGCTCAGTGCAGGATGAAATTGCTTTACAAGGGGATTTACAAAAATGGAAAAATGGGCTGGTAAATGGAAAATTAGATTTAATACTGGAAAATGTAAGGTTCTATATTTTGGAAGTAGAAATAAACAAGCTACCTATTATTTAAATGGAACTAGACTTAGCAAAACCAAGGAGGAAAGGAATTTTGAGTACTTAGTTAACAAGCTAAAAATGGGTGCACAATACAGGACAGCAGATTCTTATGCTAATAAGATACTAGCATGTCTTAAAAAAAGAGGCATTGATGCAAAGGAGAAAAGCATAATTCTTTCACTATATAAATCCCTAGTAAGACCTCATCTTGAGTATGGAGTGCAGTTCTGTCAAAAAAAAGACATTGCAGAGATTTAGAAAAAGTTCAGAGAAGGGCCATAAAACTAATAAAGGTGCTTGAGAGGTGATATGATTACTTTATATAAAAAATATTCAAGGCCCATATACAGATATGGCAGAAGCTTTGTTTATTCCAAGGAAATTGTTTGTGACAAGAGGTCACAGATACATTCTGGCTAGAAACAGTATTCAGGGATATGATTGCTTGTGCAAAATAGTTAAAGGGACACTGAACCTAAATTTATTGTATCGTGATTCAGATAGAGCATGCAATTTTAAGCTACTTTCTAATTTACTCCTATTATCAAATACTTTTCATTCTCTTGGTATCTTTATTTAAAAATGCAAGAATGTAAGTTTAGATGCTGGCCCATTTTTGTTGAACACACTGTGTTGTTCTTGCTGATTGGTGGGTAAATTAACCTACCAATAAAGAAGTGCTTTCCGTGGGTCTGAACCAAAAAAATAGCTTAGATGCCTTCTTTTTCAAATAAAGAAAGCAAGAGAATGAAGAAAAATTGATAATAGGAGTAAATTAGAAAGTTGTTTAAAATGGCCTGCTCTATCTGAATCACGAAAGAAAAAAATTTGGGTTCAGTGTCCCTTTAAAGTGAATGTAAAAGTTTCATGAATGAGTGCCCGGTAAAAATACTATAAAAACAGGGGCACTTTCATACATTAAACTTTACATTGCAATTTATTTATTTTTTTAAAAACGTACCTTTTTCTTTAGCAAACACAAACCACGATCCTCCGCCCGCAGCTACTCTGTACTTAGCACTTCAATGACGAAACCGGCTACCTCAAACCACGGCGTCGCCTCACGATATGGACGCTTTGGGTGCACGCCATGATTGGAGAAAGCCGGATTTGTCATTGCTGAGGTAAGTACAGAGGAGCTGCGGGCAGAGGATCGTGGTCTGTGTTTGCTAAAGAATAAGGTAAGTTGTTTTTTTGTTTTTTTTTAAATGCTGCAATCTAAAGTTTAATGAATGAAAGTGTCCCTGTTTTTAATAGTATTTTTAAGAACCGGGCACTCATTCATGAAACTTTACATTTGCTTTAAGCACAATTGGAGCTTCTTATTGTAAATCAAGTAAGATCTGTTTAGGTTGAACTCAATGGACTTATGTTACTATGTATGTTTTCAAAATGTATTAGAGGTTTGCTTTTTGAAAAATGGATGTTTCTGTGCCAATAGACTTTTTTCCTGTGGAAGCTGTCCCCGTCAGCTAATGAACAGTAGAATTCTTGTATCACCTTAAAGTGAAGGTCAGCTTTGATGAATGAAAGCCTGGTTTTTAAAAATACTATTAAAAACAGGGGCACTTTCATTAATCAAAGTTTACAAAGTAGCCGTTTATTTTTTTAATTTTTTAAATTACCTCTCTCCTCTTCACAGCCTGAGCAGCTTCCCCCGCCTGCAAAACCTCTCTTCATTCGCCAGCTATGAAGAATCCGGCTTCCTCCAATCACGGCATGGCCTCAGGCAATGTTTGCTCGGGGGGGGAGCCGTTATTGGAGGAAGCCAAATTAGTCATTGCTGACGTATGAAGAGATGATCTACGGGCGGGGGAAGCTGCTCCGCCTGTGAAGAGGAGAGGGGTAAGTTTGTAAACAAAACGGCTGATTTATAAACTATGATAAATTAAAGTACCCCTGTTTTTAACAGTATTTTTAACAACCAGGCTTTCATTCATCAAAGTTGACCTTCACTTTAAAATCAAACTACTTTATTATTAGTAAGTGGGAGAAAGACTGGGACTCCATCTGGTATATGCGTTACTAGTCCCTATTAATTATATATTTTAGTCTGGAATTAGTAGAAATCCCTGTATACGTATGCCTGTATATGTAGCCCTTTATGTATGTGCGTATGTTCATATGACAATAGATCATATACTGTATTGTGTGAATCAAGCAAGTAAACAGTGTTTAGACAGTTTAAAAAAAGACAAACTGTATAAAAAAGACCAGATGAATCATTTAGAGCCACACAGCCACTATGAAAACATAAAGCTACTACTCTGTATCATGCACGACAACCTGGAGTACAGAATATAGCTGCCAAAAAGCCGGCAACATCACTAATCTGTGAAACGGTACCACTTCTGTCACAGAGGGCAACAATATCTATTCTTCAAGATGGCTGTGCCTAGTATAAAGATAAGGAGTCTGACTAATTAGTACTTGTACCGGATTACAATAGGCAAAAAACGTTTGAAGAGAGCTGCAGACAAAAGGAATAGCATGGTGAACAGTAACCATGCTACTGTAGTTGTGTCTATCAGATTGTCTCCAAAATGTGTTTAAACTTACATAGGGGAATCCATGCTTAAAACACGAAGCAATACAGATGTGGCATAACACATTTGCATATTCTTACCCAGAGTCCTCTGATATAAGGTAGTTAAGGTTTTCTGTAATGTACAGATGGGCTATAGTATATCCCCATCTGTACATCTGGTCTATTTTATACAGTTTGTCTTTTTTTAAACTGTCTAAACACTGCAAAATGTAAACCTCCTGCTCTTTTAAAAGTACTTGCTTGAATCACACAATACAGTGGTAAAAAGCTGGCAAAATCACTGATCTGCGAATGTTTACAACAACTTCAGTCAAAGGGTACAATACATGAGTTCCAAGATGGCTGCGCCCAGTATGAAAATGAAAGCTTTACCATCTGGCACCTATAAAAAGACAGTGTACAGGTTTCCCCTTAATGTTTTACCAATGACTAGTTATAACAGCTGAATGGTATCAAATGTATTGGAAATAGCTCCTTTTTGTTTATTTTTCGTATGTGAAATAACAGTTTTTGCTCATTGGCATGACATCACATTTAAATGGGCTCAGATTACAGGGAGAGCAGAGCTTACCACTCTGTCTCTATCCACCAAGACCCTCTTATCACCCCTGAAAATTACCTAACTTTTTTTTTAACATTTGTCAAGCAGATTATACTTCCAAATGAGATGGGGGGGGGGGTTTCTCCTCCCCAAAACTTATATTGAGACTGGTTTGTATGTCCTATACCAGCTTCACTATGCAGCAAACTGAAATCCATCAAACAACTGTCCAAATGTGATTTCTCTTTCTGTACTCTTCAAACCCAGCTATGCTTAAAGCTATATAGAGCAGCATTGCACTGAAATTAGGTGAATCTATGTTTAAAACATATTTGAAGCAACAAAGGATGAGGCACTACCTTATTTGCATACCCTCTCCCAGAGTTCCCTGTTCCAGCTGTAAGTGCAGGAATGTACAGATGGGCTACACAAGGGTGTTTTGCATGCAACTATACCCACAGTGAAGGAGGTTTTTCCCACAGATTTTTTTTTTTTTTTTTACTCACCATAACCTATATTGAGACTGGTTTATATGTATCTGTGTATGTGGAAAACTATCAAAAAAATATACCAGTCAAGAGGAAATAATTCCTAGACAGAAAATAAAAATACAGTAAGCATTCCACTCAATGTTAAATATAGGTGAAAACCTCTTGCTCATCTGACACTAGTGGAACTTTCCAGCATTGTGTATGTTATAATTGTGCAAGGTTCTAACATTAGTTGTGAGTTTTTAATGCAGTTCGTGGAAATACAAGGGAGATTTCCACTAAAAAATGCGAAATTAGCACTCACTGTCCTGACTATAAGGCGGAATTTAAATTGCCTAAATTAAAACATAACTTTTAAAGGGATACTAAACCCAATTTTTTTAATTTCATGATTCAGATAGAGCATGAGATTTTAAGCACCTTTCTAATTTACTCCTATTATCAATTTTTCTTTGTTCTCATGCTATCTTGATTTGAAAAAGCAGTACTGTAAGCTTTAGAGCCAGACCATTTTTTGTTCAGCACATGGGTAGCACTTTCTGATTTGTGGCTAAATGTAGCAAACCAATCAGCAGCTCTACCAAGGTGCTGAACTAAAAAATGGGCCGGCTCCTAACCTTTTATTACTGTTTTATTTTCAAATCAAGATAACATGAGAACAAAGAAAAATTGATAATAGGAGTAAATTAGAAAGTTGCTTAAAATTGCATGCTCTATCTGAATCATGAAAGAAAAAAATGAGGGGTTAGTATCCCTTTAATAAATTGTTTATAAAAAAAGGGGTTAACAGAAAATTAAAAACCTAGGATGGGGTAGTTACTCATAAGTTACCTTAATATATTAAATCATGCAAATGGGCCTCTGAGGTATGATAGCCAAGGTAAATATTAAGGTAATGTAATCGGCATATATTAATATGATATGAGTGATGCGATGGGTATATGTTGTATGTGTTGCACTATAATTATCAATACCTATTGGGGTAGAAAGGATGAAAATCCCTCAATTAGGCATTCATTATGATTAATCTAAAAAGGGTATAAATAGAGGGCCACCTGCATCATAGATATACTGGTTCCAGTGTCACTGGATATCTAAGTAGTGTATCCAATATAAACTGGTAGTTATAGAATAGATAGAAAAAACAGAATTTATGCTTACCTGATAAATTACTTTCTCCAACGGTGTGTCCGGTCCACGGCGTCATCCATTACTTGTGGGAAATATTCTCCCCCACAGGGAAAGGCAAGGAGAGCACACAGCAAGAGCTGTCCATATAGCTCCCCCTCTGGCTCCGCCCCCCAGTCATTCGACCGACGGTTAGGAGAAAAAGGAGAAACTATAGGGTGCCGTGGTGACTAGTGTATAAAGAAAACATTTTCAACCTGATTAAAAAAACCAGGGTGGGCCGTGGACCGGACACACCGTTGGAGAAAGTAATTTATCAGGTAAGCATAAATTCTGTTTTCTCCAACATTGGTGTGTCCGGTCCACGGCGTCATCCATTACTTGTGGGAACCAATACCAAAGCTTTAGGACACGGATGAAGGGAGGGAGCAAATCAGGTTACCTAAACGGAAGGCACCACGGCTTGCAAAACCTTTCTCCCAAAAATAGCCTCCGAAGAAGCAAAAGTATCAAATTTGTAGAATTTGGCAAAAGTGTGCAGAGACCAAGTCGCTGCCTTACATATCTGGTCAACAGAAGCCTCGTTCTTGTAGGCCCATGTGGAAGCCACAGCCCTAGTAGAGTGAGCTGTGATACGGTCAGGAGGCTGCCGTCCGGCAGTCTCATAAGCCAAGCGGATAATGCTTTTCAGCCAGAAAGAGAGAGAGGTAGCAGTAGCTTTTTGACCTCTCCTCTTACCAGAGTAAACGACAAACAAAGATGAGGTTTGTCTAAAATCTTTTGTTGCTTCTAAATAGAACTTTAAAGCACGAACATCTAAATTGTGTAATAAACGTTCCTTCTTTGAAACTGGATTCGGACACAAAGAAGGAACAACTATTTCCTGGTTGATGTTCTTGTTGGAAACAACTTTTGGAAGAAAACCAGGCTTAGTACGCAAAACAACCTTATCTGAATGAAAAACCAGATATGGTGGATTACACTGCAAAGCAGATAATTCAGAAACTCTTCTAGCAGAAGAAATAGCAACCAAAAACAGAACTTTCCAAGATAATAACTTAATATCTATGGAATGTAAAGGTTCAAACGGAACCCCTTGAAGAACTGAAAGAACTAAATTTAGACTCCAAGGAGGAGTCATGGGTCTGTAAACAGGCTTGATTCTAACCAAAGCCTGAACAAAAGCTTGTACATCTGGCAAAGCTGCCAGTCGTGCAACAAGACGGATAATGCAGAAATCTGTCCTTTTAGAGAACTAGCTGACAACCCTTTATCCAAACCTTCTTGGAGAAAGGATAGAATCTTTGGAATTTTAATCTTACTCCAGGAGAATCCTTTGGATTCACACCAACAGATATATCTTTTCCATATTTTATGGTAAATCTTTCTAGTCACAGGTTTTCTGGCTTGGACCAGAGTAACTATCACAGAATTTGAAAACCCACGCTTGGATAAAATCAAGCGTTCAATTTCCAAGCAGTCAGCTGCAGAGAAACTAGATTTGGATGTTCGAATGGACCTTGTACTAGAAGATCCTGTCTCAAAGGTAGCTTCCATGGTGGAGCCGATGACATATTCACCAGGTCTGCATACCAAGTCCTGCGTGGCCACGCAGGAGCTATCAGAATCACCGAGGCCTTCTCTTGTTTGATCCTGGCTATGAGCCTGGGAAGGAGAGGAAACGGTGGAAACACATATGCTAGGTTGAACGACCAAGGTGCCACTAATGCATCCACTAGAGTCGCCTTGGGATCCCTGGATCTGGACCCGTAGCAAGGTATCTTGAAGTTCTGACGGGACGCCATTAGATCCATGTCTGGAATGCCCCATAATTGGGTTAACTGAGCAAAGACCTCCGGATGGAGTTCCCACTCCCCCGGATGGAAAGTCTGACGACTCAAATAGTCCGCCTCCCAGTTGTCTACTCCTGGGATGTGAATAGCAGATAGATGGCAGGAGTGATTCTCTGCCCATTGGATTATCTTGGTTACTTCCTTCATTGCTAGGGAACTCTTTGTTCCCCCCTGATGATTGATGTACGCAACAGTCGTTATGTTGTCCGACTGAAATCTTATGAACCTGGCTTCCGCTAGCTGAGGCCAAGCCAGGAGCGCATTGAATATAGCTCTTAGTTCCAAAATGTTTATCGGGAGAAGCGACTCTTCCCGCGACCATAGGCCCTGAGCTTTCAGGGAGTCCCAGACCGCGCCCCACCCCAAGAGGCTGGCGTCGGTCGTGACGATGACCCACTCCGGTCTGCGGAAACTCATTCCCTGAGACAGGTGATCCTGGGTCAACCACCAGAGAAGTGAGTCCCTGGTTACCTGATCTACTTGAATTTGGGGAGACAAGTCTGTATAGTCCCCATTCCACTGATTGAGCATGCATAGCTGTAATGGTCTTAGATGAATTCGAGCAAAAGGAACCACATCCATTGCTGCGACCATTAGTTCTATTACTTCCATGCATTGAGCTATGGAGGGTTGAGGAATAGAATGAAGAACTCAACAAGCTTTTAGAAGCTTTGCCTTTCTGACTTCTGTGAGAAAGATCTTCATTTCCACAGAATCTATTATTGTTCCCAGAAAAGGAACCCTTGTGGACGGTGACCGTGAACTTTTTTCTATGTTCACCTTCCACCCGTGAGATCTGAGAAAGGCCAACACAATGTCTGTATGAGCCCTCGCTTTGGAAAGGGACGACGCTTGGATTAGGATGTCGTCTAGATAAGGTGCTACAGCGATGCCCCTCGGCCTTAGGACCGCTAGAAGGGACCCTAGCACCTTTGTGAAAATTCTGGGAGCGGTGGCTAAACCGAATGGAAGAGCCACAAACTGGTAATGTTTGTCCAGAAAGGCGAACCTCAGGAACTGATGAGATTTGTGGATTGGGATATGCAGATACGCATCCTTTAGATCCACGGTAGTCAAAAATTGACCCTGTTGGATTGTCGGTAAGATTGTCCGAATGGTTTCCATCTTGAAGGATGGAACTCTGAGGAACTTGTTTAATATCTTTAAATCCAGAATTGGCCTGAAAGTTCCCTCTTTTTTGGGAACCACAAACAGGTTTGAGTAAAAACCTAGACCTTGTTCCCCGGAGGGGACTGGGTTTATCACTCCCATCTTTGATAGGTCTCTTACACAATGTAAGAATGCCTTTTCTTTATCTGGTCTGAAGATAAGCGAGACAGGTGGAACCTTCCCTTTGGAGGAAGTCCCTTGAATTCTAACAGGTATCCCTTGGAAACTATCTCTAGTGCCCAGGGATCCAGAACATCTCTTGCCCAAGCCTGAGCGAAGAGAGATAGTCTGCCCCCTACCAGATCCGGTCCCGGATCGGGGGCTACCCCTTCATGCTGTCTTGGTAGCAGCAGCAGGTTTCTTGGTTTGTTTACCCTTGTTCCAGCCTTGCATGGGCTTCCAAGCGGGTTTAGGCTGGGCCACGTTACCTTCTTGTCTAGCGGCAGTGGAGTTATTAGCCGGTCCGTTCCTGAAATTGCGAAAGGAACGAAAATTAGACTTGTTCTTAGCCTTAAAAGGCCTATCCTGTGGGAGGGCATGGCCCTTACCCCCAGTGATGTCTGAAATAATTTCCTTCAATTCCGGCCCAAAAAGGGTCTTACCCTTGAAAGGAATATTCAGTAACTTAGTCTTGGACGACACATCTGCCGACCAGGATTTTAGCCAAAGCGCCCTCCGCGCTACTATAGCAAAACCTGAGTTTTTCGCCGCCAATTTCGTTATTTGAAAGGCGGCATCCAATATAAAGGAATTAGCTAACTTTAATGCGTGAATTCTGTCCATGACTTCTTCATAGGAAGTCTCTTTCTGGAGCGACCTTTCTAGTTCTTCGAACCAAAAGGACGCCGCTGAAGTGACAGTAATAACACACGTAGCTGGTTGAAGGATGAACCCTTGCTGAACAAAAGTCTTTTCAAGCAATCCTTCCAATTTTTTATCCATAGGATCTTTGAAAGCGCAGCTGTCCTCTATAGGAATAGTTGTGCGCTTCGCTAGTGTTGAAACAGCTCCCTCAACCTTCGGGACCGTTTGCCATGCGTCCCTTCTAGGGTCTACTATGGGAAACATTTTCTTAAATATAGGAGGTGGGGCAAAGGGTACACCTGGCTTCTCCCACTCCTTTTCCACTATGTTCGCTACCCTCTTAGGTATTGGAAAAGCGTCGTCGTGCACAGGGACCTCTAAAAATTTGTCCAATTTGCACAACTTCTCTGGTACTACCATGGAAACACAGTCATCCAGAGTAGCTAATACCTCCTTAAGCAAAGCGCGGAGATGTTCTAGTTTAAACTTAAATGCCACTAGATCAGGTTCTGCCTGTTGAGAAATTTTTCCTGAATCTGAAATTTCACCCTCAGACAGCCCTTCCCTTACAGCCAATTCCGATTGATGCGAGGGTAAAATAGATAAGGCATCGTCAGCGTCTGATTGTTCATCCTTTTTATCTGTATTTAAAACTGAACAATCACGCTTTCTCTGAAAAGCTGGCAGTTTGGATAAAAGATTTGCTATAGAATTATCCACTACTACTGATAATTGTTGCATAGAAATAAGCACTGGCGCGCTAAGTGTCGCCTGCGCGGGCAAAGCTGGTGTAGACACAGAAGGAGAGGATGTAGAGCTATCCCCACTACCTTCATTAGATAAATCATCTTGGGCAACATTATGAAAAATAACAGAGCTGTCCTGATTTTGTTTGGACGCTATGGTGCAATTATCACAAACACTCGAAGGGGGAACCACATTTGTCTCTATACACACAGAACATAGGTTATCTGATGGAACAGACATGTTAAACAATGCAATAAAAACGATTTTAAACAAAAACGTTACTGTCTCTTTAAATAATAAAATTACGCATTTATTTCTGAATGTTCAAAAAACTATGAAGGCAATATCCGATTTTTCTGAAATTTGGACCCCAGTGTCTTAATGCTTAGAAAGTATTGCACAGCAAATATGGAGACTCTAGCTCTTAAAACAAGCAAACCGGAGCTAATTGTTGGATTTAACCGTTTTTATACACTACAATCCCTGCTACAGCCTTGTTGCAGCTTTTTACCTTCCTTAGGGGTCACCATTCACAGAAAAAAACCTTTTGGAGTCACTTTCTGAGCCACAGGACCCTATCTGCATGCACTGCCTTGTAAATCAACTGTGCAGCTGAAGCACCAAAATGAGGCTTCCTCCCTCAGCACACTAGAGTGAAGGGGCCTTCCTGATTAGATTTAGGTGTCTAAAACAAGCCAGATCAATAAAAAACGTTCCCCAGTGTATGTGAGCTTATAAAATATTTCAAATGGTATCATATTGTAATAAAAACCAATCGATTTTGCCCCTAACAGTGTCTACCAGCATAAAAAACAAAAAGGGGAAGCCTGTTATCTTTTTTGCTGAGGTGAAAGAAAAATGGCTTACCTTTTCCCCTGAGGGGAAATATGACTGTCATCTAGCATTAGTCTGTGTTGTTAGAAGGAGACCAGTTATACCTGAAGCAGATGAGTCTGCAAACTGTTACCCCCAACTGAAGTTCTCTTGTTTCAACAGTCCTGCGTGATAACAGTAATGGATTTTAGTTACTGTCTGCTAAAATCATAGCCCTCTTAAACAGAAATCTTCATCACTTTTCTGTTATAGAGTAAATAGTACAAGCCAGCACTATTTTAAAATAACAAACTCTTGATAGAAGAATAAAAAACTACAACTAACACCACAAACTCCTCGCCATCCCCGTGGTAGATGCTACTTGTTCAGAGCGGCAAGGAGAATGACTGGGGGGCGGAGCCAGAGGGGGAGCTATATGGACAGCTCTTGCTGTGTGCTCTCCTTGCCTTTCCCTGTGGGGGAGAATATTTCCCACAAGTAATGGATGACGCCGTGGACCGGACACACCAATGTTGGAGAAAAGATATGTAGTGCTTTAACACGAGTATGTACAGTCGCCGATATTCCATCAGCTGTAACAATTCGTCAAGGTGTCCTTGGATACCTGATGGATTATTATAAATCCATTATAACTGATTTTTATATAGGTATCACTTGTATAGGGCTTTTTTAGTACGTTAGTACTTGTGACTTTTGATACGTTAACACTTGCAGTATATGTTAGGTGGACTGGGTTGATTATCTAAGATTATATAGTTACCCACTACAACATGTAATTCTGTATATTATAGAGCAATTATAGTCATGTTCTACCTAAGGAGACTACAGTATCTATAAGCAGCGTAATAGTAGTACAAGATTATGGTTTAATAAACCCTTGCATTAATATCAAAGTACCGCATAGGAATTCCGATTCTGAGTCTCCAAAGTTGTGGTTATACATAAGGTAATGAGCATCAGATTATATTGTGGTGTATGCTGTACGGTGTGCACAATATTTTCCGTATGAGCTCCCCAGAGTAACAGTTTTAGTAAGAAGAGTCATCGGAGTAACAAAGTATCCTGTGATATATACTTTAGAGGATATTATAGTGTCCCACTGGTATTAACGTTATATGTCTCAATTATAATCTAGTATCTATTTCACATGAAGTGTCATTAAAGTGAAAGTAAATTTAACGCCAT
The DNA here is from genome assembly GCF_027579735.1 of Bombina bombina. NCBI lineage: Eukaryota > Metazoa > Chordata > Amphibia > Anura > Bombinatoridae > Bombina > Bombina bombina. The sequence continues at coordinate 764,772,206 of NC_069504.1, read as the reverse complement.
TTGAATACTGCTTTAGTTTAATTTACTATTAAACAGTTAAGTCGCTAACTTTTTATTTTTTTAAATTTGAATTTTTTTGAAATATTTATATAATTGTGATCTTACTCTTCTATCGCTTCCTCCGCCCTCTCGCTTTCTCCCGGCTTTATCTTTCTCACTGTGATCAGCGGTCCCACCCGCCGTATGTGTAAGGAACGTGCTAGTATTCAATTACTTAATTTGTGCGCATGCGCAATATTATGAGCTCCGATGAGATATACTAACAATGAATCGCTCGATTCATTGTTTAGTATGTTAGCGAAGATAATCCTAACAGTGTCTCAGTATTGAGGGAATCCCCAAAGACTACAACTAGCAAAATTTATATTTTAAGTATATTTGGGGATTCCCTTTGGTAATGCACATGAGGCTTGCATGAACGCGCTTTGAGACACAGACAGATTTCAGAGTTAGCTGCATGCGCATTACAAGTCGTGGGCGTATATCTACCTGATTTAGAAGCTAATGGGGGACCCAATCAGTTCGATACGGCTGTAATCGTCACTACAAATTATTTTTTTTTTTTTACTGCAGAGAGAGTTGGGCAAACTGAATTGGAACAAAAAGCTATTTATAAAACACAGACAACAAAATCATGAATTAAACTGACCTTTATTTTTAAAATATATTTCAATTCTAAATACCGATTAGCCCGACTTACTTTCACTTTAAGGCTCCCCATGTTTTAATATCTTAAGTTCATCCTAGCAGTTCTCATTAACTGGTCATATGGTCATTGTTACTCCAATACCGGTACACTTGTAGGGAATTATTGTTCAAAAGTACTAAGCCGTAAATAACGTTATTGTTATTATAACATAGATTATAAATAGATGTATTAACTATCAAATGGCTTGGTAGTAACTAGTTCCTTATGTGGTGAGTAAACATCTAAACCACTGCTAATATGTATGTTTAGTATGTCGCTAAAAGTGCAGAGCCGTAAATGATGTTATCGTTATTGTATCTTTGCTTGCAAACAGATATGTTAGCTATCAGGTGACTGGTAGTATATAAACATCTAATTTGGTGTACGATAGGTAAGTATTTACATATATTATTAAATCCTATAGTTGTGAGTTGTCTCCTTAGATTGATAAAAAATAATTGTATCCCTCTATTTTAAAAAAGAAAATCTTATAAAGGACATTTTTTTAGGAACAACAAAGAAATTAGTTTTATTTTAAAGAGACAGTCTACTCCAAAATTGTGATTGTTTAAAAATATAGATAATCCCTTTATTACCCATTCCCCCCAAGGCAGAACATAGAGTGATCTGAGATGTCATCGCAGAAAATGCAGCATGTCTGCAGAAAGAACAGCACTTGAACTTTTCAGCGCTGCTCCACATTAGGCTGTTCTTTTTAAACAAAGCTGTTCTCTGGCTGCATTGTATACGTTTTTCTTAACACAGTGCATCCAGAGCAAAGTGTTGTTTGAAGACAACAGTCAAATATGCAGTAGTGCTGCAAAGCAGCAGTGCATTGATTGTTTGGCTCTTCGATTTTTGCAAGCTCGTTCCCTAGCTTTTCACAGTCTGCAAAGCTGTTTTTCTCTGACTGTAAGATGTTCGTATGAGCAATGCACCTTTTTTATTACTACATTTCTATGTTAGACTAAGAGAAAAGGAAACAAATTAATTTGAGACATTTTACAATTACTTTTTTTGTCTGCAGCTAATTTGCAATGCAATTTTTGACTACTGCACTAGATTATACAACTTTAAATATTGCTTTATTCTCCAGTTAACCAACACATTGCAATTGATCTGGTGCTTTAGTGTAACTGACAAATTTACAATTTTATTTCATTTAAAAATGACCTGCAGAAAAAATTTCACTAAAAAAAAATCTCATCGCAGAAAGTGAAAAAAGTTCTGTCTCTGGGCCCATTCCGACAGTTATATTAATATACTTTTTACCTATGTGATTACCTTGTATCTCAGCCTCTGCAGACTGCCCCCTTATCTAAGGGCTGTTTAAGCCAATCAGTGAAGTCTCACTCGTAACTCCACAGGAATGAGCACAGTGTTATCTATATGGTACACATTAACTAACTTTCTTGCTGTGAAAAGCTTATAAAATGTACTAAGATAAAGGCGGCCTGCAGGGACTTAAAAACAGACAGATTTAGAGTTGTAGATGCTATAAACTATAATATAACAATATTGGTTATGCAAAGATGGTTAAGTAAAGGCGTTATCTATCTGTTTGAAAAATAGAAGTTTGGGAGTAGACTGTCCTTTTAAGATAAAAATTTTTTTAGATTTCTTAGCTTTTGTTGTAAAATATTTATCCTTTCCCGCCGTTAGGCTGTTCCATGCCGTCCTAACTGTGCTGGGCTTTAGCACAGTTAGGACGGCATGGAACGTCCTAGCCGTTTTCCTGTACTAAAGCCAAAGGCCTTCCTGAATGGGATCGCGGCCTGGATGGTGTGCCTAGCGTCATAAGCACTCCCCCCAGACACGATAACATCATTGAAATCACGCGATCACATGATTTCAATGTGTTTACATTAGAACTTTATTCCGATAGAGACAAATTACTCCTGACAGGAAAAGGTTAAATAAGAACAAAAATTGTGCACAACAATAGTGTGAGCATTGTGATGTATAGAATGCAAAACAAAATAATTTAGGTATGTGGTGTAAAGCCAATACATTTTGATGAACATTTGGATTAGTCAAAACATACGGGGAATATGTAGGGGGTAAACAGTTATAAATTAGAATTAATTTTAGATTAAAATGCTCTAACTAACCAACCACAGCATTTATTCTGATAACAAAATGTCCCTTTGTGTCAGGCTGAAAAACATGTAGGGCTGCAACAACTAATAGGTAAGTGATCTGGGATTAGTTGGTCAGTTGCATGGCACTAGCTGCTTTACTCCGATTAACTCCTGAACGTGGTATTGTGCAAAAAAATGGACAGTAAAGTCAAAATGAAACTTTCACGATTCAGATAGAGCATACAATTTACTTCTGTTATCAAGTTTGCTTAGTTCTCTTGGTATCTTTTATTGAAAGGATAACTAAGTAGAATCATAAGAGCTCAGGAGTGTGCATGTGTCTTTAGTATGGCAGCAGTGTTTTGCAACATTAGTTGTGGCTTTGTTATACAATGTTGCAAAACACTGCTGCCATAGAGTATTCAAGACACATGCACACTCCTGAGCCTACGTAGTTTTACTCTTCAATAAAAGATACCAAGAGAGCAAAGCAAATTTGATAACAGAAGTAAATTGTAAAGTTGTTTAAAATTGCATGCTCTATCCGAATCATGAAAGTTTTATTTGGACTTTACTGTCCCTTTAAAAAAAAAAAAAAATTTAATCAGCCGATTATAAAATCGGATAGAAAATAAATAAATACAATTTTTTTAGTTGTGGAATGTCTCTGCACTGCATGAAAATGCTAATTTCTCAACAAAAATCCTTTTTAATGTTTTCAAAGAACATTTATTTTGCAGTGCTTATTTACCAATATATACTATGCATTTAAAAATTCCTTTAATGTTCAGTTAAGTTCAGTCAAAACCTTCAGACAGTATAGGTATTGTATGAAAGTGGAAGGAGGGTCATATGACCTGTTTGTCATCTGACAGGAAGATGTGAGGCATTATCACATGACAAATACACTCAACAGTTTCTCGTTATAGTTACTCAGCAGGGTTCAAAGAATCCCTATACAATAAGGGACATAAAATTAATTTTTTTATGTATGCAAAGAATACATTAGCAACTAAAGGCCTGCATACAAAATAAACATTTTACATTACGAAATACACATGTATACGTTTACTTAGTATTATAACATGTTTTAATATAAGGGGAAATAGCTATTTAAAATTCAGCTAGGACATGTTTATCAGTGATATGACCGTCTGATTAGAGGTGTATCAGTTGTATATAAGGGTAAAGATGAATCCAATAACATTTAAGGCAAATGTCAAAACGTGTTAGATAATTTTTTAATTGCAGTTGGCACTGATAGATAAAATTCAGCTTCTTTTTAAAAGGGACATGAAACCCAAAAATGTTCATGATTCAGATACAGAATACAATTTTAAACAACTTTCTAATTTACTTCTATTTAATTTGTTTCCTTCTCTTATCCTTTGTTGAAAGGTTTATCTAGGAAAGCTCAGAAGCCGCAAAGAACCTAGGTTCTAGCTGCTGATTGGTGGATGCATATATATACTGATTGTCATTGGCTCATCCATTTGTTCAGTTAGAAACCAGTAGTGCATTGCTGCTCCTTCAACAAATGATACCAAGTGAATGAAACAAATTAGATAATACAAGTAAATTGGTAAGTTGTTTCAAATTGCATTCTCTAACTGAATCATTAAAGAATTTTTTTGGGTTTCATGTCCCTTTAAAGTTTGAGATAGATAGAGATATATATATATATATATATATATATATATATATATATATATATATTCATATTCTATGCACAATTTACCTCTTTTTGTTAGTCAAATATAAAATAGCTAGTAGTTAGAAACCAGCAAAAAGATTCATTAAAATAAACACAGGGACAGGAAAACCCAAATATTACATTCATGATTCAGATACAACATACAATTTTTAACAGCTTTCAAATGTACTTTATTATCAAATATGCTTTATTCTTGTGTTATCCTTTGCTGAAGGAACAGCATTGCACTACTGGTAGCTTACTGAACAGATCTAGTTAGCCAATCACACAGACAAATGTGTGCAGGCAGCAATCACCAACTAGATCCAACTAGTGTAGGATATATGCGTATTAATTTTCAACAATGGATACCAAAAAAACAAAGCACATCTTTGAAGTGAAGGTCAATGTTGACAAAATTAGTGCACGATTTTTAATAATCCTATTAAAAACAAGGGCACTTTAATTCATCAAAAGTGACATTTCAAGAGTTTTCTTCAAAAATTTACCATTTAAAGGGACACTAAACCCATTTTTGTTCTTTAATGATTCCGATAGAGCATGATATTTTAAGCACCTTTCTAATTCACTCCTATTATGAATTTTTCTTTGTTCTCATGCTATCTTGATTTGAAAAAGCAGTACTGTAAGCTTTAGAGCCAGACCATTTTTTGTTCAGCACCTGGGTAGCACTTGCTGATTTGTGGCTAAATGTAGCAAACCAATCAGCAAGCGCTACCAAGGTGCTGAACTAAAAATGGGCCGGCTCCTAACCTTTCATTACTGCTTTTTCAAATCAAGATAGCAAGAGAACAAAGAAAAATTGATAAAAGGAGTAAATTAAAAAGTTGCTTAAAATTGCATGCTCTATCTGAATCATAAAAGAAAAAAATTGGGGTTAGTATCCCTTTAATCCTGAGAGCCGCTGCAGTGCTTTCGCCGCCAGTTGCAAGCCCTCTTCGCGGGTCCAAAATGACGAATCCGGCTTCATCCAATCACGGGGTTCCCTCAGGCCATGGGGGGGGGGGGAACGCTGTGACTGGAGGAAGTCGGATTCGTCATTTCTGACGTAAGCAGAGGCTTCCAACGGCCGGGGGAGCAGTTTTCAGGATTAAGAGGTAAGTTTTTTAAGAAAACGCTTGAAATGTCAATTTTGATTAATTAAAGTGCCCTTGTTTTTAATAGTATTATTCGTCAAAATTGACCTTAACTTTAAAATAGAAGTGATTTTAAAAGTATTAAAATGATATGCTCTGATTCTTGCAAGTTTAATTTGGACTTTCCTATCCCTTTAATTCCATACATTCTTTAACAAGACAATGCCCTTCATATAAATACCCTACAGCTGTCAGAAACCACGGCTTGAAGACATTTTATATACAACAGTTACAACTTTTGATGTTTATACAAACACAAACAGATACTTCATGTTGTGACATCAAACATTGCTGGGGTTCGAGAGAATGTTCAGGGACCAGTTCCGTCATGTATAAACCAGTAAATCTAGACAAAGACAGGAGTAAATGCAGTGCATGAACACATTACAATTGCTGATGTTCTGTTGAAGTTTGCAAACCAACAAAATGTGTGACCGTGATGTCACTGCATTCCTGAGCACACACGTGATCGGTTGCCAATTCCGTGTACATGAACCTGTCATCGGATTTTGCAACCACAAAATGTGCATGCGGGTCGCAGAATTAAACAGAAGAACAGGGGCTCCTGCTTCTATCTTGTTGCTAGGGGATGATCTAACCCCAAAGTAAGATGTCCAGAAAGATAAAAGGATGCCATTCCATACAAAGTTATTTTTGGGTACACTACATCACAAGACAACGGCCTTCATACCAACAACCCTATGGGGAACATTTATCAAGATTACAAGCGAACAAATATCCATGAAAAGAACCTGTCTGCATGCATTCACCACTTATAATGCAGCATCATATGGCAAAATTAAAGATTTTATATTAGTTCACTTGTGCAATCCCCCCCCCCCGTTCTCACGTAACCAATTGCACAAGAATAGGTGCATGCCAATCCCCCCCAAATGAGCAAGTGTTGATGTGATTATTCTTGCCATCTCTGAGGTGGTAGAGGATAAAGAAGAAGTTTCTGCTTTATAAATGTGTGGTTGAATGCACAGCAACAACTTAAAGTGATGGTAAAGTTTATTACTTCAAAACACAGTATATAAAATGATTTACAAAAATAGTGGCATATTAATTCATTAAAATATTTAAAGATGCTTCCTTTGTAAAATATGTACCATTTTGAGATGGTTAACATTGGGTTGTCCCCCCCCCTCATCTAATAGTTGATTTAGCTGATGGATGACGAATCTGGTTCATCCAATCGTTGCATGCCCCACATGGTGTCCTGCTTGTGGGGCACGTAACGATTGGATGAAGCTGGATTAGTCATTGCTCATCTAAATCAAGTATTAAATGCGAGCAGAGCAACGGCACAATGTTTACCATCTCTAACTCTAAATGGAGGTGCCTGTAAATTAAATTAATTGAACTTAAGTGCCACTGTTTTTATAAATAATTGTATATGCTGCGTTTTAATGTAATAAACTTTACAATCACTTTAAAAAGCTGTGAATGCTGCTTGATAAATCTTCCCTTATTACTGTCAAAAATCATTGCCTGGAGACATTTTATTTCCAATAATTACAACTTTTGATGTGTATATAACAACAAACTGTTACTTCATGTTGTGACTAAACATAGCTGGGTACCAGAGAATTTTCATTCATAGACCAGTTCTGTGTCTAGTATAAACCAGTAAATCTAGACATAATCAGAAGTAACTGAAGTGCATAAACACATTAAAATAATAAAAAAATAAAAAAAACCTCGCAGATATCCAGATACAAGGATGCTCTTACAATGGTTTTTCCAGATACTACACAATAATGCAACCACAATCCTATAACCAATACATCTATTCCATAGCATAATCAAATGGCAAATGCATTCACCGATGTGTGCATAGTGACAGAGCTGTCAGCTGATGACAGCTTAGCTGTCAGTATTTAAAGGGGCATAATTAAATATGTAAATTAAACGTTCTTGGTGTAAACAGAACATGTAACATTAAGAGCCTTTTCAATGTATGTATATTATCATATTTAACATATTGAAGCATTTTATATTTGAACATTTATGTCCTTTGACTCGCTGTTAATATTCGAAATCATTTCCAGATGTACTTACTTAGCCTTGGCTGGGACAGGTAGTTCCTGCTGACCGCTTGTACATGTTCCCGTGCCATTGGCGCTGCCGGGTTTCCTGGGTTCCCCTTGTTAAGGGCGCCAATGTCCGATCCCTTCATCAGTCTCACCGCCATCTTGCCTGGAGTGGAGTGACAGTCAGCGGAAACGCGCACGCGTGATCTCTTATAACTTTAGTGAAGTCATCACGCAGGGTCTGTCCTCACGTGACCATACACAGGAGGCGGCCTTACTTTACGACGCTGCAATGCAGATGAACAGGTCTATGGGTATCTGTGCATAACATACCATCTAGAAGTGCACCTACAATCTTTTTATTGTTTAATATTACTCTTGCGTCTTCTCAGTTAATAAAAGTAAGGGAAGAATGACGCTTACCTTGGTTTTTGCTTTTTCTTCAGCTTCCTTAAGTGCTGTTCTCAGATATCCAGGTCACCGAAGCCAACACTATACAGTACTGTATTTATTTATCAGATTTTTACTGTTGTTTTTTACCCCTTTTGTCTGACAAAAACATAAAATACTGATTTTTCTATTGGTATCAATACTTATTATTATCATTTATTTTTAGAGTGCCAACAGATTCAGCACTATAAACATAGGTATAATATGAAATGATAGAAAATGGGTAGAGGGCCCTGCCAAGGGGATGTACTAAAAGGAATGACAAGGGTGAATGACAAATTGGAATGCCTATAGACTATAATTGTATGTAAAATTAAGTGTTGAAGCAACAAAACTATGAGACATATCAACCAGATATTTAGAGCTGTACTGTTGTAGATCACCTTACATGAAGGTGATCTTCAGGACAGCTGGACCTTTTCTGGTCTGTTCTTCTTTATTAATTTCAACAAACGTTGCTGAAGTCTCAGTTCTCTACAAATATAACAAAAAATATAACCAGAATAGCAACTATGATCAAAGAAAGATTATGCTGTGTTTGCTGTAGTGCCAAGCATGGGCATTCCTTTTTGGCATCCTATAGGATGGAGGCATAGACAGACTTTAAACATGTAACTGCTACACATAGGACATGAAAAGAAAACAAACTGGATAAAATCAACCAATCTCCTTTCCATTTCCAGCACTTCAAATCCTTGAGGGTGCCCACAAAACTGCTAAGCTTCAAAGAAATTTGCTTGCGAAATCCAAACATACAAACACCTGAAAAGCAGGGTTTAAACTGATTGTTAACATGCACTTTAATACACAGTGTATGAAATTAATCTTAAAAACAGGGGCACTTTCATTCATTAAAATTTTGAAAGACATTTCATTTGTAAAGTAATTACCATTTAGTTATGGCAAACATTGCGCCGTTCCACTACCCGCAAAATGGGTCACACAACGATTGGATAAAGCCGAATTCGTCATCGATCAACTAAATACTGTATGAGATGTGGGTGGAGGAACGGCGCGATGTTTGCCATAACTAAACAGTAATTATTTTACAAATGAAGCGTCTTTAAAAAATGTATCGAATGAAAGTGCCAGTGTTTTTAAGATTAATTTTATATACTAAGGGGTAGATTTAACAAGCAGCGGATGCTGCTTTTTACCCCCCGAAGTTTCAGGTCCGCCTGAAACTTAAAGGGATACTGAACCCAATTTTTTTCTTTTATGATTCAGATAGAGCATGCAATTTGAAGAACCTTTCTAATTTACTCGTATTATCAATTTTTCTTCGTTCTCTTGCTATCTTTATTTGAAAAAGAAGGCATCTCAGCTAAGGAGCCAGCCAATTTTTGGTTCAGACCCTGGACAGCACTTGTTTAATGGTGGGTGCATTTAGCCACCAATCAGCAAGCACAACCCAGGTTGTGAACCAAAAATGAACCGTCTTCTAAACTTACATTCTTGCTTTTCAAATAAAGGTAGGAAGAGAATGAATAATAATTGATAATATGAGTAAATTAGAAAGTTGCTTAAAATTGTATGCTCTATTTGAATCATAAAAGAAAAAAATTGGGTTCAGTGTGCCTTTAAGTTAAGAAGCAGCAGTCATAATGATGATTGACTCCCCCTGCTAGCGGCCCGGGAATGTGCAGGGGGCGGCATTGCACAAGCATTTTACAAGAAATGCTTGTGCAATGTTAAATGCTGACAGCGAATCATGTCCGCCCGGCATTTGATAAATTGACCCATATGTCTTAAAGCACCTAAGTTTACAATCACCTTAAACTATAGCTGCACTATATACACACACATCTGACAATATTTTTTTACAATAAACATAATTTCATTGTGAAAACTACATGTTAATGCTAGAATTTGTTTGCTATCAAATGTTAAAATGTACAGAAACTATATTAAACTCCTCTACCAAAAATAATTCAATACTATAAAATAATAATACAATATTATTAAATAATAGTATTTTATTGGGGAGTTTAAAGGGCCATTATAGTATAAAATAAAATGCTCTAATTCACCAGAGCATGTAATTTTATCACTAGAGAAACAAAGTTGTGTGTTCAACATCGGCACTCGCAGAGCACTGCTGGTCCAGAGCTGAAACTGCTGCTGATCCAATCAGCAGTGTTAGTCGCACAGCTGGGTCGAAGGCAGTTTTTGGACTTGTGGTACTCTAATTTACTGGAATATATTCAGTAAATATCAAATATACTATCTGCATATAATAAAATACAATATAACAACATTAATATCCTTTGTCTCCATGTATATCTAAAGACGGCAATACAGGACACATAACCCAAAATGTCGGGTGATCCAGTACAACACAGTTTGAATAAAGTGTCAAATTCATCTAAGTACAAAAAAGAGAGAGAAGTTTGACAGTACCCAGCACTCACAAAACACTATATAGTAACAGTATGCATTGAAAACCGGATTGTGTCCAGAACTGGTTATTAAAACGTAACTTTTACTAATGATAGAATAAAATTAAAAAGGTTGGTAAATAGTACCAAATGTATAACATAAATATGTGAGACATACATTTAAAACTTAGATTAAGAAACAGATCAGGACTGTGTGTGTGAGACTTCAAAAACAGAATTACTTCCCTGGGTAATAGTTCAAATACACCGTAACCCTCAGGGCTCAGAGAATACACGGATTGCTCTAAAGCTAATCTAAAAAGGGGATTGACCCCAACAACATTACCTAATCTGAGCAATACTGGTATCAAGAGCCGGAGAGGAAACAGTTAATAAATGACTGATTAAGGAAGGCAATTGCCACATCAATATGAGCTTAGAAAGGTCCCAGGTAAACACAAATTAGCAAGTCTCATGCACACAGACAAGGCCTGATGTACATTTCGCCGCTAGCACGGCTTTCTCAGACTTCTCTCTCTTTTTTGTACCTATATATCTATCAGACAGTCAGCACCCCCCTTCTCCTACACTTCACCAGTGATACTAACTGGTATATAATGAATACTGAATAGATTATATATCTACTATTATCTCAGCATACTATATTATTGATATTGTTGATATTTGCTTAAACTAACACCGTTGCCACTATTTCCATCAAATTCATCTAATAATTAAAATGTAGTTACAGTTACTAACCAACCTAATCATGCAAAGTTTGTGCAGTGAAGCAGGCTATAGTAGTAGTTTCAGGTACCAACCTAACCAATGCATATTGCTAATTTCAGCCAATCAGGTAGCAGAATGTATTGAACATACCTGATCACTATAATCAGTTTATAGTGCTGTAATTTTATAAAGTGATGTTTAATAATCTTATGAATGAATGAAGAAAGAATGTATTCATTGTATTCACACATTGTGGGTATAGGGTATGTTTTCACTGGCTTTACTGTCCCTTTAAATCATGGTTTTTTTTTTTACATAATCAGATCAGAAGAGCCTGGAGAGTAAACAAGGTAAGTTTAACATTGGGGGCTAAAATCTCTAAAATCTTTTGATTTTTAAAGCTCTTGCAAAGATAATATTACATAATTCTCCACTAGGTGCAGAATTATGTAACATTTTACATTTTTTACATTTAGCCACCAATCAGCAAGCGCTACCCGGGTGCTGAACCAAAGATGGGCCAGCTTGTAAGCTTTACATTCCTGCTTTTTCAAATAAAGATAGCAAGAGAATGAATACAAATTGATAATATTAGAAAGTTGCTTAAAATTGCATGCTCTATCTGAATCACAAAAGAAAAAAATTGGGTTCAGTATCCCTTTAATAACAATTTAACTAGTTGTATTTAAAATAAAGAAAAATAATTGTTACCTTACTAAAATACGATTTTAATAGTTTTATTTAACTAAAACAATAACATTATAGGCTTCACTTTAATTTTTTACTGATTGCTGTGAAGAAACAGCATGTTATTTCTGCAGACACAAAACCAATATGCGATAATATCTTCTAGACATAAAAAATGTTCAAAATAATCTTACAGAAAAGAGAGAGCATGACATTGTGAATGGTTTAATAGGATTAATTTACTAAAAACATTAAACATTACAGCCATGAATATACAGCCTTGTGTTACAGAATTAAAAACTAAACCATATTTAATGATGAATATCCATTTGATTATAATATATCGTAAATAGAAAAGTATCTTTAGATAAAAAATTTCCTCAAAAAGCATTTTAAAAAAAATCCTATAATTCAAAAAATCTGATTTTAACTCAAATAAATCTGATTTGAATTAAATAAATTATATATATATATATATATATATATATATATAAAAGGAAAAGGTTAGCGCTGCAAAGCATAAAATATAAGAAATCTAATACCAGATAAATGAATCAGATCAGAACAATAAAAAAGGAAAATTAAAATAATCATAAAAACAAAAATGTCCATAAACACATAAATAAAATAATAAATCAGGAGCAAAGTGATGTATGATACAAATGTTCCCAGGAAGTCTTCAAATACAATTCCCCCAAGGATGTTATTAGATTTCTTATATTTTATGCTTTGCAGCGCTAACCTTTTCCTTTTTTAGATTTTTATTTTAGAAGGGGGAATTTAGAGAGTCCCTCTTTGCCTTTAGGTATAGCAGCAGCTAGTGGCATTTATAGAAATAATATTCTATTACTTTAATTTATCAGGGATTACATTCTATTGTCCCTGTCTGGAGCGCTTATAGACCCTTAGCTTCCTGTGAGTTTATCACAGGATTCTACTTGTTTGATATATATATATATATTATTATTTATTTATTTATTTATTTTGAATTTTTTTTTTTTTTATGTCATTGATTTTTATCCACCCTGATCACTACATTTTGGTGGTCACAAACTTTATGCAAAACAGCAAGGGTTTTTGTGGAGATCAAATAATAAATTGATTTACTTTTAGAATATTACAGGACAGATATCATATTTTTAAGCATGCTTAGGAAAATGCTGTTTTGGAAACCTGAATTTCTGCATTTCAATAGAGTACATAGGCTTGGGCCTATGTCAGTAGTTAAAACAAAGAACTATTTACCAGCTTACAGTAAATAATACAAAAATTGTGTTTGTGTTACTACAAAAGGCTGCTCTTTATGTATAGTAAAAATATATTTATTTACTTTAAAATATTTTCAGTTTATGTCTGTAAAAAAAGTAACATTTAAATAAGGGACATCATAGTTGTTCATTGCAGATCAGGGGCCTATGGTATTTGACACATTATTCCTGTTACTAAATTTGAAAGTTTGTATTTTAATTGGTATGAATAGCAGTTTCAAAATGGTTACAGTATGGAAATCCTACAAATAATGCTGGTTGTTACTGCAGGGATCGATACACTGTTTAAACAGATATCTTTAAAAAAAAAAAAAAAAAAAAATCAAAAGCTTTATTGAGTTAAATAACATAGCAAATCAATGGTTCCAAGTTTATAAAAATTCTAAAGTTGCAAATAAGAATAAAGTATCAAGAAGCATTAACATCCCTAGTAGTCAAACTGATCTAAGAACCTATAGTCTTCACTTTACATAATTATCAACATTACCCATTAACAGTGAGCTCTATATAAATGAAAGTATTCTACAAGAAGAGCATATTAATTTGAAGAGGACCACACTATTCATACTAAAATATAAAGTAATTATGTAGACCCCCAAAAAAGAAGAGAAAAAATAAAGAAATAAAAATACTAACATAGACCCCAGTTGTCTCATATCCACTCCCTTCATCAACCCCTGTCCCTAGACGCTGCTCTTCTATGGTGAGACCTATCATATAGTCAGGGCCGCCATCAGGGGGTGACAGGGGTGACTCCTGTCATGGGGCCCAATGGGCCAGGGGGCCCCATGAGGCAAGAACAACTCAAATAATTTTTTTTTTATTTTTTTTTTAAATTTTGGCAGCCATCAGTGGGAACTACAGCAGAGTGCTAATTGAGCATGGGAAATGTTATTACAAGGAGTAAAGTATAAGCATTTGAGAGGATTTCTGAGTGTGCACTAAACCACTATGCACAGTGTGAGACAGACTTGACACTTTGGGCCCCATCCGATATGCAGCGTCGCCCACAAAAGCCAGCGACGCCATTTTTTGCGCGTTTTTGGTATCCTATATACAGCGCCACATATAAATGCGGCGCGTATATTTCACCCGTCGGACGTAGTTTTTTTTACCCATAGACTAACATATAAAAGACGAGCAATTTGGTATCCAATATCCAGCGCAAGGACCTACGTGGCGAAAATTGAGAAATCTTACTCCATTTTCACCTTGCCATAAAATGCAGCCGTAGCAGGCCTTGCGCTGAATATGGGAGCACCGTAACTCCCTAAAATGACTTCCAAAAAAAACCTAACGCATGCGCAATGTCTATCTACCTGTCAACCGCAATCCCTAATAAAGTGTATTAACCCCTAAACCGCTGCTCCCGGAGCCCACCGCCACCTACATTATATGTATTAACCACTAAACCGCCGCTCCCGGAGCCCACCCCCACCAACATTATATGTATTAACCCCTAAACCGCCGCTCCCGGACCCCGCCGCACCTAAATAAAGTGTTTAACCCCTAAACCGCCGCTCCCGGACCCCGCCGCCACCTACATTAAATTTATTAACCCCTAATCTGACCCCCCTACACCGCCGCCACCTACATTAAATTTATTAACCCCTAATCTGACCCCCCTACACCGCCGCCACCTACATTAAATTTATTACCCCCTAAACCTAAGTCTAACCCTAACACCCCCCTAACTTAATTATTATTTAAATAAATCTAAATAATATTACTATTATTAACTAAATTATTCCTATTTAAAATTGCATGCTCTATCTGAATCACAAAAGAAAAAAATTGGGTTCAGTACTTACCTATAAAATAAACCCTAAGATAGCTACAATATAATTAATAATTACATTGTAGCTATTTTAGGATTTATTTTTATTTTACAGGCAACTTTGTATTTATTTTAACTAGGTACAATAGCTATTAAATAGTTAATAACTATTTAATAGCTACCTAGTTAAAATAATTACAAAATTACCTGTAAAATAAATCCTAACCTAAGTTACAAATACACCTAACACTACACTATCAATAAATAAATTAAATTAATTAACTACAATTAGCTAAAATAAAATACAATTAAATTAAATAAACTATATTACAAAAAAAACAAACACTAAATTACAGAAAATAAAAAAATTACAATCGCCTAGATTTAGAGTTCTGCGGCAAAAGGGGTGCGTTAGCTACGCATGCTTTTTTTCCCCCGCACCTTTTAAATACCGCTGGTATTTAGAGTTCACAGAAGGGCTGCCTTAGGCTCCAAAAAGGGAGCGTATAGCATAATTTACCGCCACTGTAACTCTAAATACCAGCGGTGCTTACGGACGCAGCCAGCATAAAAAACGTGCTCGTGCAGGATTCCCCCATAGGAAACAATGGGGCCGTTTGAGCTGGAAAAAAAATCTAACACCTGCAAAAAAGCAGCGTTCAGCTCCTAACGCAGCCCCATTGTTTCCTATGGGGAAACACTTCCTAAGTCTGCACCTAACACCCTAACATGTACCCCGAGTATAAACACCCCTAACCTTACACTTATTAACCCCTAATCTGCCACCCCCGCTATCGCTGACCTCTGCATATTATTTTTAACCCCTAATCTGCCGCTCCGTACACCACCGCAACCTACGTTATCCCTATGTACCCCTAATCTGCTGCCCCTAACACCGCCGACCCCTATATTATATGTATTAACCCCTAATCTGCCACCCCCAACGTCGCCGCCACCTACCTACAATTATTAACATGAATAAAAAGAGAGAAGCGCTCAACCTGGAAACGAACAATAGCATAATAGCTTGTTCTATGGCTAGTTACCACCCAAGAAGCAGCCTCTTTTTGCTCAACATGTGCCTTTCACAGAGAAAAACTTTCCTGAAGCATATCAGTCTGATCCTGACTTCACAGTACAGTCCAGCCCCGAAATACCAAGCAATCCTTCTCTGAACGAGAGAAACAGCAAAACCCCAGACGTACGTTTCGGCCTATTGTGGGCCTCGTCAGTGAGGTGCAGCCATATCCCTCTAGGCACACTGAGCAACGGGTCCACGTCTGGATTCCCGCATCACACTTAGGGAGACTTCCCAAAATGCCATAATTTGCATAAATAAAAAGAGAGAAGCGCTCAACCTGGAAACGAACAATAGCATAATAGCTTGTTCTATGGCTAGTTACCACCCAAGAAGCAGCCTCTTTTTGCTCAACATGTGCCTTTCACAGAGAAAAACTTTCCTGAAGCATATCAGTCTGATCCTGACTTCACAGTACAGTCCAGCCCGAAATACCAGGCAATCCTTCTCTGAACGAGAGAAACAGCAAAACCCCAGACGTACGTTTCGGCCTATTGTGGGCCTCGTCAGTGAGGTGCAGCCATATCCCTCTAGGCACACTGAGCAACGGGTCCACGTCTGGATTCCCGCATCACACTTAGGGAGACTTCCCAAAATGTCATAATTTGCATAAATAAAAAGAGAGAAGCGCTCAACCTGGAAACGAACAATAGCATAATAGCTTGTTCTATGGCTAGTTACCACCCAAGAAGCAGCCTCTTTTTGCTCAACATGTGCCTTTCACAGAGAAAAGCTTTCCTGAAGCATATCAGTCTGATCCTGACTTCACAGTACAGTCCAATTACGACTTCCCGACGAATGACGGTTCCTTTAAGGGACGTCATCCAAGATGGCGTCCCTGGAATTCCGATTGGCTGATAGGATTCTATCAGCCAATCGGAATTAAGGTAGGAAAATTCTGATTGGCTGATGGAATCAGCCAATCAGATTCAAGTTCAATCCGATTGGCTGATCCAATCAGCCAATCAGATTGAGCTCGCATTCTATTGGCTGATCGGAACAGCCAATAGAATACAAGCTCAATCTGATTGGCTAATTGGATCAGCCAATCGGATTGAACTTGAATCTGATTGGCTGATTCCATCAGCCAATCAGAATTTTCCTACCTTAATTCCGATTGGCTGATAGAATCCTATCAGCCAATAGGAATTCGAGGGACGCCATCTTGGATGACGTCCCTTAAAGGAACCTTCATTCGTCGTCTAGTCGTCGGAAGAAGAGGATGGATCCGCGCCGGAGGTCTTCAAGATGGAGCCGCTCGTCATCGGATGGAAGAACATAGAAGATGCCGCTTGGATGAAGATGTTTGCCGGTCCGGATGTCCTCTTCTGCCCGGATAGGATGAAGACTTCTGCCCGAAGATGGACTTCTTCAGCCGCCGCTTGGATAAAGACTTCAGCCGGAGGATGGACGTCTTCAGCCCCCCGCTTGGGCTTGGATCAAGACATCGGAGCCTGGACCGATCGGTGGTACCCGGTGTGGTGAAGATAAGGTAGGAAGATCTTCAGGGGCTTAGTGTTAGGTTTATTTAAGGGGGGTTTGGGTTAGATATGGGGTATGTGGGTGGTGGGTTGTAATGTTGGGGGGGGGTATTGTATGTTTTTTTTCCAGGCAAAAGAGCTGAATTCTTTGGGGCATGCCCCGCAAAAGGCCCTTTTAAGGGCTGGTAAGGTAAAAGAGCTTTTCTATTTTAATTTTAGAATAGGGTAGGGCATTTTTTTATTTTGGGGGGCTTTGTTATTTTATTAGGGGGCTTAGAGTAGGTGTAATTAGTTTAAAATTGTTGTAATATTTTTCTAATGTTTGTAAATATTTTTTTATTTTTTGTAACAGTTCTTTTTTATTTTTTGTACTTTAGTTAGTTTATTTAATTGTATTTATTTGTAGGTATTGTATTTAATTAATGTATTTATAGTGTAGTGTTAGGTTTAATTGTAGATAATTGTAGGTAGTTTATTTAATTAATTTATTGATAGTGTAGTGTTAGGTTTAATTGTAACTTAGGTTAGGATTTATTTTACAGGTAATTTTGTAATTATTTTAACTAGGTAACTATTAAATAGTTATTAACTATTTAATAGCTATTGTACCTAGTTAAAATAAATACAAAGTTGCCTGTAAAATAAATATAAATCCTAAAATAGATACAGTATAATTATAATTTATATTGTAGCTATATTAGGATTTATTTTACAGGTAAGTATTTAGCTTTAAATAGGAATAATTTATTTAATAAGAGTTAATTTATTTTGTTAGATTTAAATTATATTTAATTTAGGGGGGTGTTAGGGTTAGGGTTAGATTTAGCTTTAGGGGTTAATACATGTATTAGAGTAGCGGTGAGGTCCGGTCGGCAGATTAGGGGTTAATAATTGAAGTTAGGTGTCGGCGATGTTAGGGAGGGCAGATTAGGGGTTAATACTATTTCTTATAGGGTTATTGAGGCGGGAGTGAGACGGATTAGGGGTTAATAACTTTATTATAGTAGCGGTGAGGTCCGGTCGGCAGATTAAGGGTTAATAAGTGTAGCTAGGTGTCGGCGACGTTGAGGGGGGCAGATTAGGGGTTAATAAATATAATATAGGGGTCGGCGGTGTTAGGGGCAGCAGATTAGGGGTACATAAGTATAACGTAGGTGGCGGCGGTGTGCAGTCGGCAGATTAGGGGTTAAAATTTTTTATTATAGTGGCGGCGATGTGGGGGGACCTCGGTTTAGGGGTGCATAGGTGGTTTATGGGTGTTAGTGTACTTTAGACCACAGTAGTTAAGAGCTTTATGAACCGGCGTTAGCCCAGAAAGCTCTTAACTCCTGTTTTTTTTCTGCGGCTGGAGTTTTGTCGTTAGATTTCTAACGCTCACTTCAGCCAAGACTCTAAATACCGGCGTTAGAAAGATCCCATTGAAAAGATAGGATACGCAATTGGCGTAGGGGGATCTGCGGTATGGAAAAGTCGCGGCTGCAAAGTGAGCGTTAGACCCTTTAATGACTGACTCTAAATACCAGCGGGCGGTAAAAACCAGCGTTAGGAGCCTCTAACGCTGGTTTTGACGGCTACCGCAAAACTCCAAATCTAGGCGATAGTGTTCACTTTTTGTATTAGTGTCACAAAACTCATTTATTGTATTTGATATTTAACAGTAGCAAATCAAGTAATGATATTATTACATATTACTAAGCCTTAAATAAAAAAGAGAGTAAGCTGGTCAGAGTTATGGATCCAGCAGAATTACCTCAGGTAGTTTACAATCTAAGTCAGAAACTTGACCAGATGGGGCAAGCTATTAGAGACTTACAAGTGGAGAATAAAGTACTAAAAGATATGTTCAAGGATAGTAGAGAACAAAGATATCCTACACCTGAACCCCAAGTGAGTTTGCCAGAGGTATTTTCTGGTGATATAAGGAACTACAGTTCAAAAATGCATGCTATCTATTGTATAACCTAAAACCACTCACATATCCCACTGATAGGGTGAAGGTTCTTACCACTGTATCTTACTTAAGAGCAGAACCTAGGAAATGGGCTGATCAATTATTTGAAACCAATTCACCTATCCTAAATTCCTTAACAGATTTCTTTAATGCATTGGATGAATTGTATACCGATACAGATGTACAACTAATAGCTGAACATAAGATGCGACAACTAAAACAAGGGAAGAAACCTATAGAAGATTATACAGCTGAATTTAAGTTGCATGCTTCTGACTCCTCCTGGAGTATGATTTCTCTCAGAAACCAATACAGGTTAGGGTTATCCGAAAGTATAAAGGATGAACTCTCCCGTATAGAAATGCCTACTACTCTGGAAGCTTTGATAAAGGTAGCCACACAGATAGATAGAAGATTAAGAGAAAGAAAGGCAGAGCGTATGCAGACTGAAACAACATCACAATCTCATGCTTCTTGTTATTCCACTGCTACTACCTCTAATTCGGAAACCAGTACTCCCATGGAAATTGGAGTAATTAAAGGGCCACTAACCCAAGAGGAGAGGATGAGAAGAAGATCTAAACAACTGTGCATGTACTGTGCCAGCCCTAACCATACAGTTTCTGAATGTCCAATACTTTGCAAGAACAAGAAGAGTAAGTTAATTTTGTTACATAACTCACACTATAGTAACAGTTCAACAGCTTACTGTAACCTTTCCCTTTTGCTACAGTGGGACCTTAGAAGACTGGAGACAACCGCCATCATTGATTCAGGGGCATTTGGCAATTTTATTGATGCTACTGTAGTAACAAAAAATAATATTCCAACTGTATTGAAAAAGATACCAGTGTCCCTCAAAGTTATTGATGGTTCAACACTAACAGTAGGTCCAGTCACACATCATACAATCCCACTACTTGTACTTACACATGAAGGTCATACAGAATACATCACCTTTGATGTCATACCCTCTCCTCATTTTCCATTTATTTTAGGGGTTCATTGGTTACAACGTCATAATCCCACAATAGACTGGTCTACATTCAAATTATCATTACATTCTACATATTGTAAGAATACTTGCTATCCTCAACAATCTATTATGTTAACTTCCACAGAAGAAGGTAACATTCCTAAAGTTTATAATGAGTTTTCAGATGTCTTTAGCAAAACTGAAGCTGAATCTCTACCTCCCCACAGGGTATACGATTGCCCTATAGAACTGATACCAGGATCCACCTTACCTGTTGGCCATTTATACCCTCTAAGTCAAGCTGAACTCGATCATTTAAAACAGTATCTACAAGAAAACCTTAAAAAAGGTTTCATACGACCATCTTCTTCACCAACCGCAGCAGGTATGTTTTTTGTGACAAATAAGGATTCCAGTTTGAGGCCAATAATCGATTATAGAGAGCTAAATAAGAGGACCATTAAAAATCGATATCCGTTACCATTAATACCGGAACTAATTGAAAGACTTACCAATGCCACAATATTCACAAAACTCGATCTGCGCGGCGCATACAATCTAATCCGTATAAGAGAAGTCGACGAATGGCTCACTGCCTTTCGAACCAGGTATGGTTTATATGAATATTTAGTGATGCCATTCGGCCTTTGTAATGCGCCCGCAGCATTCCAACATTTTATAAATTACATTTTTCGTAACTTACTGGATATATGCATAGTCGTTTACTTAGACGATATCCTCATTTACTCCAACAATATTACAGATCACATCAAACATGTAAGATGGGTTCTTGCCAGACTAAAAGTACACAAACTGTATGCTAAATTGGAAAAATGTTCCTTCCACAAATCTACAATTTCTTTTCTAGGGTATACAATTTCCCCTTCAGGAGTTCAGATGCAAACTGAAAAGGTAGATTCCGTTAGGGACTGGCCAGTACCAACAAACAAAAAGGAGCTACAGAGATTCCTAGGGTTTACTAACTACTATCGAAAGTTTATTAAAGATTTTTCTGGGTTAGTAAAACCACTCACACAACTCACAGGTTCCACAGTACCGTTCCATTGGACCCAAAAACACACTGAAATATTCCAACAATTAAAAAAACGTTTTACTTCAGCTCCAATCTTAAGATTTCCAAATGTAAATTTACAATATGTGCTGGAGGTAGACTCATCTGATTACGCGATTGGAGCCATACTATCACAACGTACCTCTGAAGATTCCCCACTTCATCCTGTATCCTTTTACTCTAAGATTATGTCTCCTGCTGAAAAGAATTACACAATTGGTGATAAAGAACTACTGGCCATTAGGAGATCACTAGAATTCTGGAGACATCTCTTGGAGGGAGCCAAGCATCCCATTTTAATTTCTACCGATCACAAAAATCTGCAATACCTTCAAAATAACAAAACACTTTCCTCACGTCAGGTACGATGGAGTTTATACTTTTCTAGATTTGACTTTCATATCATGTACAGACCTGCTAACAAAAACGGAAAGGCTGACGCTCTCTCCAGACAACAACTCAAAATTGAAGACCCTTCAACACCAACCTCCATTATACCAACAGAAAAATTCATTGGTCTTACCACAGATTTTATAACAGAGATAAGAAATTCCTCAGCTAAGGTTGAACCATTCCATAGTAAAAACATCAAGCAAAAGGATGGTGTTTACTATTATAATGACCGGATTTTCATACCAGTTGATTTACGTTTAAAGATCCTAAATGAACACCATGACACTCTATTAGCAGGACATCCAGGGGTAAAACGGACTATGGAACTAATTTCCAGGAATTATTGGTGGCCACACATAGTGGATACAGTTAAGGATTATATCAAAAGTTGTGTTACGTGTCAGATTTCAAAAACGGACAGATCAACGCCATATGGACTGCTTATGTCCCTCCCAATTGCAAATTCTCCTTGGCAACAGATCGGTATAGATTTTATTGTAGAGTTACCACCTTCCAACAATCAGACTACCATCATGGTTGTTATTGATACATTCACTAAGATGGCACATTTTCTACCGTATCATAAAATTCCATCATCATCTGAGACTGCTACTCTCTTTTTGAATCATATTCTAAAATTACATGGGGTACCTTCAGTAATTATTACAGATAGAGGGTCTCAGTTCACCTCCCGTTTTTGGAAAGATCTATGCAAAGCTTTAAATATCCAACACCATTATACAACATCATACCACCCTCAATCTAATGGACAGACAGAGAGTGAATCAGTGGCTCGATGAATACCTCCGCTGTTTTTGTTCATGTCAACAACAAGATTGGTTGAAATTCTTACCTTATGCATAATTTGCATATAACAACTTAACAAACACCTCTACAAAGATGACGCCATTCTATGCAAACTACGGGTACCATCCCAGTTTCACTTCTTTATCATCAAAACCTGCAGAATCACCTATGGTGGATGAACTAAAGAATACACTATTGGAAAACTTCCGAATCATCAAAGAGAACATTGTGAAGGCCCAAGCCTCTCAAAAATTCTATTATGATTTGAGACATAGGAAACCACCTGAATATAGAATTGGTGATCAAGTGTGGTTGTCAACAAAGAATCTGAAATTTCATCTACCAAGTAAAAAGTTCACTCAGAAATTCTGTGGTCCTTTTCCTATCACGAAAGTGATAAATGACAATGCTGTCAGTCACTCTACAACTGCCGATAACCATGAAAATTCACCCAACTTTCCATGTTTCCTTACTGAAACCCTACTATCCTACTAGATCCACTGTTCCACTACTACCCACGACGATGGTACCTTCGGAAACTGATGTCTTTGAAGTTGAACGGATCTTAGATTCCCGAATGTCAAGAGGGGTTCTTCAATATTTGATTAGATGGAAAAACTTCACAGAGGAGGAGGATAGCTGGGAACCATCTACCAATCTCTCTGCACCTAGATTGGTGTCCCTTTTCCATCGACGTAACCCAGACCGTCCACGACCTCAAGCTGAGTATCAGCTTGCTTGAGGAGGGGGTCCTGTCAGAGTATTAACTTGTGCTGCTTTTCCTTTAAGGTTTCCTAACCAATCACAGGTTCACACCCCCTATATCACACCTGCTCACATCTCCAAACTTGCTTAGTAATTTTGTAAAACTTCCTAAGAGTTACTTGTTACCTGAGCTAACAACCAATATATCAGAACATTTGATTCCAAAGGCATTTATAACGATACTATAGTTTCTATCTGTGTGAGTTAACGTCTAACCATCCTGTCAGTGTGTTCTCATGTTTACAGACTATTTCAGCTTGCCTGTCAGCATTTACCGTGAACTGGATTTCTGTCAACTCTCAGTCTTGCCAGCCTGCCACGCAGCTTAACCTTCAATCTCACAGAGTCATCACCTGCTTAAAAGGAAAACTGTATTCAACCTTACCAAAGGTAATTTTCATATATCTTGTGTTGCATTTGTTCCAGCATCAACGATTTCAGTTCTCAGAGCTCCGGATCCTGTTTGTGGTGACGTCACACGCCAAACACCGCGCCTCATTCACTTGACACAGGATCTCCTTCTTACAACTTACCTGCAGCTACAATCGTTGGGACAAAAGCACTTATCCTCCGGTTAGTTACTAAAGTCTAAGTTGCCTTTGATTGATCTCTGTGAAAAGTAGAACTGTAACCTGCATCCAAGATTTAAAGTCACCTGCAAGTCTAACTTTTTCTCTATGTATCCTGTTTCTGTCTGTTACCTAAAGAGTTCAGATTTCCATACATATTAAAAGGCTTAATTTACACTAAATCAATCCGGTGACACTTCACATAGTGTTCACTTTTTGTATTAGTGTCACAAAACTCATTTATTGTATTTGATATTTAACAGTAGCAAGTCAAGTACTGATATTATTACAGTAATCAGCTCTTTCACCTGTAAAAAAATACAATACCCCCCAACATTAAAACCCACCACCCACACACCCAACCCTACTCTAAAACCCACCCAATCCCCCCTTAAAAAAAACCTAACACTACCCCCCTGAAGATCTCCCTACCTTGAGCCGTCTTCACCCAGCCAGGCACAAGTGGACCTCCAGAGGGGCAGAAGTCTTCATCCGATCCGGGCAGAAGAGGTCCTCCAAGAGGCAGAAGTCTTCATCCAAGCGGCATCTTCTATCTTCATCCATCTGGAGCGGAGCGGGTCCATCTTCAATCCAGCCGAGGCGGAGCCATCCTCTTCAAACTACGTCCTAACACGAAATGAAGGTTCCTTTAAATGAAATCATCCAAGATGGCATCTCTTGAATTCCGATTGGCTGATAGGATTCTATCAGCCAATCGGAATTAAGGTATGAAAAATCCTATTGGCTGATTGGATCAGCCAATAGAATTGAGCTTGCATTCTATTGGCTGATTGGAACAGCCAATAGAATGCGAGCTCAATCCTATTGGCTGATCCAATTAGCCAATAGGATTGAACTTCAATCCTATTGGCTGATTGGATCAGCCAATAGGATTTTTCCTACCTTAATTCCGATTGGCTGATAGAATCATATCAGTCAATCGGAATTCAAGGGACGCCATCTTGGATAACGTCATTTAAAGGAACCTTCATTCAGTGTTAGGACGTCGTTTGAAGACGATGGCTCCGCGTCGGCTGGATTGAAGATGGACCCGCTCCGCTCCGGATGGATGAAGATAGAAGATGCCGCATGGATGAAGACTTCTGCCGCTTGGAGGACCTCTTCTGCCTGGATCGGATGAAGACTTCTTCCCCTCTGGAGGTCCACTTGTGCCCGGCTGGGTGAAGACGGCTCAAGGTAGGGAGATCTTCAGGGGGTAGTGTTAGGTTTTTTTAAGGGGGGATTGGGTGGGTTTTAGAGTAGTGTTGGGTGTGTGGGTGGTGGGTTTTAATGTTGGGGGGGTATTGTATTTTTTTACAGGTGAAAGAGCTGATTACTTTGGGGCAATGCCCCGCAAAAGGCCCTTTTAAGGGCTATTTGTAATTTAGTATAGGGTAGGGAATTTTATTATTTTGGGGGGGGATTAGATTAGGTGTAATTAGTTTAAAATTCTTGTAATTATTTTTTTTTCTGTAATTTAGTGTTTGTTTTCTTAATTTAATGGTAGTTAATTGTAGGTAGTTTAGGTAATTTATTTAATGATAGTGTAGTGTTAGGTGTAATTTAACTTAGGTTAGGATTTATTTTACAGGTAATTTTGTACTTATTTTAGCTAGGTAGTTATTAAATAGTTAATAACTATTGTACCTAGTTAAAATAAATACAAAGTTGCCTGTAAAATAAATATAAATCCTAAGCTAGCTACAATGTAACTATTAGTTATATTGTAGCTAGCTTAGGGTTTATTTTATAGGTAAGTATTTAGTTTTAAATAGGATTAATTTATTTAATTGTGTTAAATTTATTTAATTTAATTTAAATTATATTTAAGTTAGGGGGTGTTAGACTTAGGGTTTAGGTTTAGGGGTTAATACCTTTAATATAGTAGCGGTGACGTTGGGGGTGGCAGATAAGGGGTTAATAATTGTAGGTAGGTGTCGGCGATGTTAGGGACGTCAGATTAGGGGTTAATAAAATGTAACTAGTGTTTGCGAGGCAGGAGTGTGGCGGTTTAGGGGTTAATATATTTATTAAAGTGGCGTCGATGTCCGATCGGCAGATTAGGGGTTAATATATTTATTTAAGTGTTTCCGATGTGGGGGGGCGCCTCAGTTTAGGGGTTAATAGGTAGTTTATGGGTGTTAGTGTACTTTGTAGCACTTTAGTTAAGAGTTTTATGTTACGGCGTTAGTGTGACACATAAAATATATGTGCACAATTGTATATTGTTTAATGCAATTTTCATGTTTCATAATGAAAGATGTTTGTTTAATTGTATTTGTTTAATATGGTGCTTGTAATAATTTTCTATGAAAATGCAACTCTCTGTTGCGAGAGCATAGGACTCCTATTTTGTAATAATTTACTATGAGAATGCAACTCTCTGTTGTGAGAGCATGGGACTCTTATTTAGATATGGACTTATGATCCTGAAGGATTGTGGGAGATCATGGGTGGAGCAAAGAGACTGTTTTTGTTTTACCTCATAACCATTGAGGATTATGTGAAGTACACACCCATTCTCCTTATTTCCTGTTTTAACAGGTATGCCTAAATAACTACCACACAAAACACTTCAGGTGTAAAAACAAAATTTATGCTTACCTGATAAATTCATTTCTCCTGTAGTGTGGTCAGTCCACGGGTCATCATTACTTCTGGGCTATAACTTATTTATTTTCATATTATCTCCTCCCCTACAGGAAGTGCAAGAGGATTCACCCAGCAGAGCTGCTATATAGCTCCTCCCCTCTACGTCACCTCCAGTCATTCGACCAAAGGACCAACGAGAAAGGAGAAGCCCAAGGGTGTAGTGGTGACTGGAGTATAATCCAAAAATTTTTTAGCCTGCCATAAAAAACAGGGCGGGCCGTGGACTGACCACACTACAGGAGAAATTAATTTATCAGGTAAGCATAAATTTTGTTTTCTCCTGTTAAGTGTGGTCAGTCCACGGGTCATCATTACTTCTGGGATACCAATACCAAAGCAAAAGTACACGGATGACGGGAGGGACAGGCAGGCTCTTTATACGGAGGGAACCACTGCCTGAAGAACCTTTCTCCCAAAAACAGCCTCCGAAGAAGCAAAAGTGTCAAATTTGTAAAATTTGGAAAAAATATGAAGAGAAGACCAAGTTGCAGCCTTGCAAATCTGTTCAACAGAAGCCTCATTCTTAAAGGCCCAAGTGGAAGCCACAGCTCTAGTAGAATGAGCTGTAATTCTTTCAGGAGGCTGCTGTCCAGCAGTCTCATAGGCTAATCGTATTATGCTACAAAGCCAAAAAGAGAGAGAGGTAGCCGAAGCTTTTTGACCTCTCCTCTGACCAGAATAAACGACAAACAGGGAAGACGTTTGACGAAAATCCTTAGTTGCCTGTAGATAAAATTTCAGGGCACGGACTACATCTAGATTGTGTAGCAGACGTTCCTTCTTTGAGGAAGGATTAGGACACAAAGATGGAACAACAATCTCTTGATTGATATTCCTGTTAGTGACCACCTTAGGTAGGAACCCAGGTTTAGTACGCAGAACTACCTTGTCTGAATGAAAAATCAGATAAGGAGAATCACAATGTAAGGCAGATAACTCAGAAACTCTTCGAGCCGAGGAAATAGCCATTAAAAACAGAACTTTCCAAGATAACAACTTGATATCAATGGAATGAAGGGGTTCAAACGGAACACCCTGTAAAACATTAAGAACTAAGTTCAAACTCCATGGCGGAGCAACAGTTTTAAACACAGGCTTGATCCTAGCTAAAGCCTGACAAAAAGCTTGAACGTCCGGAACTTCTGACAGACGTTTGTGTAAAAGAATGGACAGAGCTGAAATTTGTCCCTTTAAAGAACTAGCGGATAACCCCTTTTCTAAACCTTCTTGTAGAAAAGACAATATCCTTGGAATCCTAACCTTACTCCATGAGTAACTCTTGGATTCGCACCAATATAAGTATTTACGCCATATTTTATGGTAAATCCTTCTGGTAACAGGCTTCCTAGCCTGTATTAAGGTATCAATAACTGGCTCAGAAAAACCACGTTTTGATAAAATCAAGCGTTCAATTTCCAAGCAGTCAGCTTCAGAGAAGTTAGATTTTGATGTTTGAATGGACCCTGAATCAGAAGGTCCTGTTTCAGAGGTAGAGACCAAGGCGGACAGGATGACATGTCCACTAGATCTGCATACCAAGTCCTGCGTGGCCATGCAGGTGCTATTAGAATCACTGATGCTCTCTCCTGTTTGATTCTGGCAATCAATCGAGGAAGCATCGGGAAGGGTGGAAACACATAAGCCATCCCGAAGGTCCAAGGTGCTGTCAAAGCATCTATCAGAACCGCTCCCGGATCCCTGGATCTGGACCCGTAGCGAGGAAGCTTGGCGTTCTGACGAGACGCCATGAGATCTATCTCTGGTTTGCCCCAACGTCGAAGTATCTGGGCAAAGACCTCCGGATGAAGTTCCCACTCCCCCGGATGAAAAGTCTGACGACTTAAGAAATCCGCCTCCCAGTTCTCCACTCCCGGGATGTGGATTGCAGACAGGTGGCAAGAGTGAGACTCTGCCCAGCGAATTATCTTTGATACTTCCATCATTGCTAGGGAGCTTCTTGTCCCTCCCTGATGGTTGATGTAAGCTACAGTCGTGATGTTGTCCGACTGAAACCTGATGAACCCCCGAGTTGTTAACTGGGGCCAAGCCAGAAGGGCATTGAGAACTGCTCTCAATTCCAGAATGTTTATTGGAAGGAGACTCTCCTCCTGATTCCATAGTCCCTGAGCCTTCAGAGAATTCCAGACAGCGCCCCAACCTAGTAGGCTGGCGTCTGTTGTTACAATTGTCCAGTCTGGCCTGCTGAATGGCATCCCCCTGGACAGGTGTGGCCGATAAAGCCACCATAGAAGAGAATTTCTGGTCTCTTGATTCAGATTCAGAGTGGGGGACAAATCTGAGTAATCCCCATTCCACTGACTTAGCATGCACAATTGCAGCGGTCTGAGATGTAGGCGTGCAAAAGGTACTATGTCCATTGCCGCTACCATTAAGCCGATCACCTCCATGCATTGAGCTACTGACGGGTGTTGAATGGAATGAAGGACACGGCATGCATTTTGAAGCTTTGTTAACCTGTCTTCTGTCAGGTAAATCTTCATTTCTACAGAATCTATCAGAGTCCCTAAGAAGGGAACTCTTGTGAGTGGAAAGAGAGAACTCTTCTTTTCGTTCACCTTCCATCCATGCGACCTTAGAAATGCCAGTACTAACTCTGAATGAGACTTGGCAGTTTGAAAGCTTGAAGCTTGTATCAGAATGTCGTCTAGGTACGGAGCTACCGAAATTCCTTGCGGTCTTAGTACCGCCAGAAGAGTACCCAGAACCTTTGTGAAGATTCTTGGAGCCGTAGCCAATCCGAATGGAAGAGCTACAAACTGGTAATGCCTGTCTAGAAAGGCAAACCTTAGATACCGGTAATGACTTCTGTGAATCAGTATGTGAAGGTAAGCATCCTTTAAATCTACTGTGGTCATGACCCTCTTGGATCATGGGCAAAATTGTTCGAATAGTTTCCATCTTGAACGATGGAACTCTTAGGAATTTGTTTAGGATCTTTAAATCCAAGATTGGCCTGAAAGTTCCCTCTTTTTTGGGAACTACAAACAGATTTGAGTAAAACCCTTGTCCTTGTTCCGACCGCGGAACTGGATGGATCACTCCCATTAATAAAAGATCTTGTACACAGCGTAGGAACGCTTCTTTCTTTATTTGGTTTGTTGACAACCTTGACAGATGAAATCTCCCTCTTGGGGGAGAGGATTTGAAGTCCAGAAGGTATCCCTGAGATATGATCTCTAACGCCCAGGGATCCTGAACATCTCTTGCCCAAGCCTGGGCGAAGAGAGAAAGTCTGCCCCCTACTAGATCCGGTCCCGGATCGGGGGCCCTCGATTCATGCTGTCTTAGGGGCAGCAGCAGGTTTCCTGGCCTGCTTGCCCTTGTTCCAGGACTGGTTAGGTTTCCAGCCTTGTCTGTAGCGAGCAACAGCTCCTTCCTGTTTTGGTGCAGAGGAAGTTGATGCTGTTCCTGCTTTGAAATTACGAAAGGAACGAAAATTAGACTGTCTAGCCCTAGGTTTGGCTTTGTCCTGAGGCAGGGCATGGCCTTTACCTCCTGTAATGTCAGCGATAATCTCTTTCAACCCGGGCCCGAATAAGGTCTGCCCTTTGAAAGGTATATTAAGCAATTTAGATTTAGAAGTAACATCAGCTGACCAGGATTTTAGCCACAGTGCTCTGCGTGCCTGAATGGCAAATCCGGAATTCTTAGCCGTAAGTTTAGTTAAATGTACTACGGCATCTGAAATAAATGAGTTAGCTAACTTAAGGGCTTTAAGTTTGTGTGTAATCTCATCTAGTGTAGATGATTGAAGTGTCTCTTCCAGAGACTCAAACCAAAATGCTGCTGCAGCCGTGACAGGCGCAATACATGCAAGAGGTTGCAATATAAAACCTTGTTGAACAAACATTTTCTTAAGGTAACCCTCTAATTTCTTATCCATTGGATCTGAAAAAGCACAGCTATCCTCTACCGGGATAGTGGTACGCTTAGCTAAAGTAGAAACTGCTCCCTCCACCTTAGGGACCGTTTGCCATAAGTCCCGTGTGGTGGCGTCTATTGGAAACATTTTTCTAAATATCGGAGGAGGAGAGAACGGCACACCGGGCCTATCCCACTCCTTAGTAACAATTTCAGTAAGTCTCTTAGGTATAGGAAAAACATCAGTACTCGCCGGTACCGCAAAATATTTAATTTAAACAAAACTATTGCCAAGTGGAAAAAATAGTGCCCAAAACATTTTTTCACCCAGTACCTCAGAGAAATAAACGATTTTACATGCCAGCAAAAAAACGTTTAACCTCAATAAATTAATTGTTATTTAAAACCTATTGCAAGTCCCTGCAAAATAGGTTAAGTCTATGCATACAGTATAAATCCAGTGAAGTACCATTCCCCAGAATACTGAAGTGTAAGATATACATACATGACAGCCTGATACCAGCTACATCTACTGCATTTAAGGCTGAGTTTACATTATAACGGTATGGCAGGATTTTCTTATCAATTCCATGTCAGAAAATAATAAACTGCTACATACCTCTTTGCAGATTAATCTGCCCGCTGTCCCCTGATCTGAAGTTTACCTCTCCTCAGATGGCCGAGAAACAGCAATATGATCTTAACTACTCCGGCTAAAATCATAGAAAAAACTCAGGTAGATTCTTCTTCAAATTCTACCAGAGAATGAATAACACACTCCGGTGCTATTATAAAATAACAAACTTTTGATTGAAGGTAATAAACTAATTAAAATCACCACAGTCCTCTCACACATCCTATCTATTCGTTGGGTGCAAGAGAATGACTGGGGGTGACGTAGAGGGGAGGAGCTATATAGCAGCTCTGCTGGGTGAATCCTCTTGCACTTCCTGTAGGGGAGGAGATAATATGAAAATAAATAAGTTATAGCCCAGAAGTAATGATGACCCGTGGACTGACCACACTTAACAGGAGAAAGAGATATTTTATGTATAGCTTTATTACATGTGCAAAATGTCAGATGGGAGAAACTAAGAGAGATATGTTAACATTTCTGTATTTAATGAATCAATTGATCTGTAAATATGTCTGAGGTGATCAAAATAAGATCATAAGGCTCCAGTTACTTCTAAATTATTTTATTAATGTATTATTCATTCCAGTTACTTCTAAATTATTTTATTAATGTAGTATTCATTGCAAACACTTTTTTAATTGTTTTATTAATGCAGTATTCATTGGTGTTAGATGCTATATAATGTTAATATAAAATGTGTATTGGTAACAGCACTGTCTGACACAGAGACAGTTATTTACAGTTAAATGTACTTTATATGCAGATAATTTCAGATACATTGGGCGCGATCCGATATACGGCGTAGCTTTCGGCGCAAGCGAGGGAACCCGCGTCGCCCGCAGTTTCAGCTCACAACTCGAGCTAGCCAATATCCAGCGCCGTCAGATGCTAAACTGGCGTAAGTAGTAAAAACCGGCGAGCAGCTAAAATGTGCGCAAATACACATTTTAGTCGTCGCAAGTACTTACGCCAGTATTTTGTTCCCGTAAAGTCTCAATAAAGTGTAGTTTTATGCAAATTAGCCTACGACTCGTAAAAACTTATGCCAGTTCTAAGAGATGCGCCACGTAATGACGAGATTCAAAATTCATACTTAAACCCCTGCGCAGCCGCCATTTTCTTTAGTGTGTTTGGTCGGTTCTTGGAGCTACAGCACACTACAGTGAGTAGGAGAAAGTCGTAAGAGTAGAGAGAGAGGCGCATTGCATAATATTATGTAGGTCGGATTTGGTGGATTTGTTAAGCTTGTACATTACTGTCACTTTTTTACATATTGCACACATTTT
Source organism: Bombina bombina (assembly GCF_027579735.1). Classification (NCBI taxonomy): domain Eukaryota; kingdom Metazoa; phylum Chordata; class Amphibia; order Anura; family Bombinatoridae; genus Bombina; species Bombina bombina. The sequence continues at coordinate 764,739,713 of NC_069504.1, read as the reverse complement.
GCATACACACATATACAAAATACACCACACTTTTTTTTTTATAACACCTTACACATTTTATTTATCTTTTACAGTGTGAAAGGCTGACTGTTTGGTTGTGATTGTGTGTGATTGAAGTGGGAGTGAGTGTGTGTAGTGTGAGGATGTCAGGGAGAGCTAGGGCGGGGAGGAGGAGGGAAGGGGAGTTGCAGGGAGAGGATTATGGACAGGAGGAGCAGCAGGGTCCCCGTCAGGGAGTGAGCGGAGTGGGGAGAGGGAGAGCTAGAAGGGAGGATGGGAGTGGGGTTGCCCCAAGGCCAGGCACACTCAGAAGAGGGATAGAGTGTGCACATGGGGATAGAAGGGGGGAGGAGGGAGAGGATAGGGAGGAACCCACACCAGGGACATCCCAGGGAGGGAGCCAGGCAGACCAGGACGAGGAGCGTATGAGGTGCCCCAACTTCACATTCGCTGAAAACCTCGCTCTAGTCCAGGCTGTCCTGGAGAACCATACCGCCCTCTTTGGCCAAGAGAACGGCAAAGGAGTTGCCTGTAGGCGTAAAGATGCCTGGCAGAAGGTGGTGGAGGCCGTTAATGGTGTGTCCCAGCAGAGGAGGAATGTGGATGGCCTAAAGAAGAGGTGGAACGACTGTAAGAGGAGAGTTAAGGAGAAGATGGGCCAAGAAGCAATGTCCCAGAGGGCAACAGGAGGTGGGCCTCACTATGAGGCAGAATATGAGTGGCAGGAGCTGATTCGTAGGTCCCTGAGCGTCACAGCAGTCCGTGGACTTCCAGGGGCTCGTGACTCAGGGATTGCAACATCAGCACAGCATGCTGGTGAGTAACATCCCACACACCAGTATTATATGTATTTGAGTTATAACATCCTATATTGTCACACATTCATGTACACAATGAGGAGCATGGTATTTGGCCTACTAACAAAAACATCTACAATGAGATTTAACATTAAAGGGACATGAAACCAAATCTTTTTATTTCATTATTCAGATAGAGAATACAGTTTTCAACAACATCCCAATTTACTTCTATTATCTATTTAGCTTCATTATTTTCTTAATCTTTGTTTATTAAATATCAATGCACATGGGTGAGGCAATCACACGAGGCATTGATGTGCAGCCACCAACCAGCAGCTTCTGAGCCTATCTAGATATGCTTTTCAGCTAAGAATATCAAGAGAATGAAGCAAATTAGGTAATGGAAGTAAATTACAAAGTTGTTTACAATTGCATGCTCTAGCTGAATCAGGAAATAATCAAAATGGGTTTAATGTCCATTTAATGCTACTTAACACATTGAAATTCATGATATGAGGTGGAATAGTGAAATACTAACATATCTCAGAGTAACACAGGCCACAAGCCACATGTAGAGTTTTCAGTAAATGGACACTATAGTCATCACAACCATAGTGTCACTTAAAGAACACATTTTCTCCATCACTGACATGTACAAAGAACTATTGTATGAAACACATACATGTATACTTTGCATATTAAAAACCCTCATATCACAAATCTCAATGTGCACATGCATGTTATAGAGCTTGACATGAGAATGTGTATAGGCCCTAGCATGTACATTGTATGCCCACATGGATATATATCTGACTGTACTAATCCCTCTCATCATTTGACTCCTCCACAGAACCTCCAGTCACCAGGGTGTCAACACCCATGCATCCCCCTCCACCACCGGAAGAAAGTATTTCTCCACCTCGACCACCGGTTCGGAGAGTCCAGCAGGAGTATGCCAGGCATGACCTGGGTTGGACTGCCTCAATTGACAATCCGAGTGTCATGCCGCCAGCATTACAGGAGGATACCTGGCAGGAGCCCTGGCCGGAGGACTATTCCTTTGGCTTGGAGGGGGAGCCAAGCCAGCCCCGAAGGGTAGATGCCTTTACCCCCCCCCAACAATATCAGGCCACTCCGGGATTCTACCAGCAGGCTGAGTGGGTGCACACCAGCAGGCAATGGGACTATCAGTCCATCCGGACATCTGCACCATCTGCTGCACTTGGAAGAGCTCCACCAGCAGAGATTCCCCAGCCTGCACCACCAGCAGAGATTCCCCAGCCTGCACCACCAGCAGAGATTCCCCAGCCTGCACCACCAGCAGAGATTCCCCAGCCTGCACCACCAGCAGAGATTCCCCAGCCCGCACCACCAGCTGAGGATATAGAAATGGAACCGGTGCCTAGAGTCCCTGCTGGGGAAGAGCCCATGGATCCGCTGACTTCCGCCATGGGCGATGAATACATTGCCCTACAGAGGAGGCAAACAGTAACCTGCAAGAGACTCACATCAACCTGCGAGAGAATGCAGAGGGACCAACGCAGGTTTTATAGGAGTCAACAGACTTTACAACAGCGTTCCATTGAGCTGCAATGGGACATGGCAACATCTTTAACTGCTATGGTCCAGAATCAATCCCAGATGCTGAGAGTAATGTCTGACATGCAGATTCAGAGTGACAACCGATGGAGGGAACAGAACTAACTGTTGGGTGTGTTGGTGGAGCATTTCACCCACCAGCAGGACATTGCCTCCAGCATCTCATCTGTGGCCAGCACTCCTGCAGGATCCTCGGAATCAACACAACCCAGGAGAGGCAGGAGACCCACTCTAGGCCCCTCAGCCCCCTCATCTAAGAAGCCTAAAAGAAAATAAATCTTGTTTTATTTAATCCTAAATCTTGTCCTCTGTTATTTACCATATAATTGTCATCCACATCCATGTGAGGGGTGTTTTAGTACACTAATATCTTTGAAAAATATAATAAGGCCTGTGTGGAAATGGCCCAGAAAAGGTAATATCATCATGTTTATGACATATTCATGTTCTCTAAACCACATCACATAGTTATGTATGAAGGGTACATATAGTGATATTCACTTTTAAGATGCAAATCAAGGTTTCTCACATCCAATAGAAATTGACCCATGTGCAGGGATAGGCACGAGCCAAGGCTGTTGCTGACATTTTCTAAGGTAAAGAGTTTTAGTGAAGGACACCTTGCCTATCCCTGCACATGGGTATATATATCTAAATAATAATGTTTTTACAGAAGGTGTGAACATAAGGTATAAACATCCATTTTCATTCCTCGAAATGATAGTCAATAAATCATAGTGACCAAAACATGAATTGAACTAATGATATATTTTCAGTAATTAGGGTGGTTAAGGGAATGGGGGTGGGATGTAGTAGTTTCCCTTACATGCAGTGGAACTCCGCAGTATGTAATTCGATGACCAGCTGCAGCAGGGGCAGCACCATCACCATGGACCTCAGCAACAACTATAGATTCAGCATGTGTAGACAGAACAACAGGGGATTGTAGGGCTTCCAGCACCCCTTGGGCCCCATGATGCACCCCTGGGCCCCATGATGTCCACCTGGGCCCCATGATGTCCCCCTGGGCCCCATGATGCACCCCTTTGTGATTGGTTTGACAAACTTGCAGGGGCAGGAATCTTAAATGCTTTTAAGAGGTTAACTATTGTGATCAAGCTGCTGATATGTATGTTGTTAAGCATGCACTTGTTAGGCCTTCCGAGAGTTACGTTGGTTTATAAGTCAGTGCAAGCGTTCCTGCGGCTGAAATTTGTGGCGAGATGAGATTGGAGTAGATTTTCTGAAATCTGCGCGCGTAAGTACTTACGCCGTATATTGGATACCAAACTGCGCGTGTTTTGTATGTCAGTCTATGGGCCAAAAAACTACGGGCGACGCCAGAAATCTACGCGCGTAACTTCTAAGTTACGCCGTATATAGGATACCAAACCAGCGCAAATATTGACGTCGCCAACTTTTGCGGGCGACGATTTTTATCGGATCGGGCCCATTATTGTCTTCTTTTAGAAAAGATTTATTACATGTCCTGTTATGTATGACAGTCCCTTGTATAGATAAGAATGTAAAGTTTGTAAGATTGATTTACATGAAAAGTGATAGAGGAATACTGTAGGGAAAAATGAATATGTGCATGTTTAATATTTATGATAAATAAGCACAAATTACATGTTACTTGGTTATTAAGATTGCAAAACTTTATTGTTTGAATACAATTGCAAAACTTTATTGTTTAAATGTAATTGCAAATCTTTTATTGTTTGAATACAACTGCAAATCTTTATTGTTTGAATACAATTGCAAAACTTTTATTGTTTGAATACAACTGCAAAACTTTATTGTTTGAATACAATTGCAAACAAATATATGTTTAATAAAGATAACCATTGTGGATTATGTAAAGTACACACCCATTCTCCTTATTTCCTGTTTTAACAGGTAACATTTAATCTGCTTTCTGGCCTCCTGAATGGGGTCTGTAACATTAGCCCATAAAACTCTTAACTACTGACTTTTAAATGTGGTAGGAGTCTTGACAGAAGAGGGTCTACCGCTCACTTCTTCCAAGACTCGTAATACCGGCGTTAGGAAAATCCCATTAAAAAGATAGGATACGCAATTAACGTAAGGGGATTTACGGTAGCCTCAAATTGCGGAAGAAAAGTGAGCGGTACACCTAGGGTTGCCACCTGTCCCTTAAAATACAGAACACTTATAAGTTACACATGCTGCAGGTTGTGCTGGGAGGAACATGAATAGAGCTGGCCAGAAACACAATACATGTTCCTCCCTGCACACCCTGCAGCATGTGTAACTCATAAGGGTCCAGGAAAACATGGCTGAGGTGGCAACCCTAGGTACACCTGTACCTGTCAGACTCGTAATACCAGCGGGCGTTAAAAAGCAGCGCTGGGACCTCTCAACGCTGCTTTTTAAAGCTAACGCCAAATTCGTAATCTAGGCGTTAGTTTTTTATAATTTTACCTAAAGAGATCTGTTTTTTTTTTTAGAATAAGATTTTAGTGTCTCTAACCACAAGAAGCTGAGATCACAGAGATACACGGGGATAATGGAGAATTGAGACAGAACAGAGAAGACAAAAGTGATGGAATGGGTATCATTGTGATGTTGGAGGAGTTCACTACTGGGAGAAGGCAAGGAAAAAAAAAGTTAGAGCGGAAGGTTTGGAAGCAGCGGGGTAGGACTGAAAGTTTGGTCCCATCTCTGCCTCTCTTTTTGTCACCATTTCTCTATGTTCTGCTAAAGAAAAGGCCTCCAAAGGAGTGTGTCGAAGGAAAAATAGTGAAAGGTCATAGAACTCAGACATGACAAGGTAAAAATGGGGGTGTCATGTAGTAGGTGTTGCAAGGAGTAACATGTCTAATGTGTCAAACAGCAATCTGTCTCCGGAGTTCCAATAGTTACCCTTACCCTACTTTTGTGGGTTCTTCATAAAAGTCTTAATGGATTTAAAGGGACATTCCAGCCAAAATTGGAATCCACATGAATGCATTTCAATTTTGAAAGAAGCATTTTTGTAATATACATGTATTAGCAAACATGCTTCTAATAAAAGCTATAGCTGTTTCAAAAGTGTATTTGAACATGCACTGTGCACCAGCACTTGCCCAGAGAGCCTAAAGTACTCTTACCAACTGACAATGACTCAGTTTGTTAATTGCTGACAAGATACAAGCCCCACTGGTGCTCAGAGTAGCTGCAGTATTTAAAATGCTGGTGCACTGAGAATATCTAGCTATACTTCACATGCACGTGCAGAGAAAAATGTTAACATTTAAACAGTGATAACTTGTACTAGAAGCATTTTTGCCAATGCATGCATATTGCAAATATGTTTCTATTCAACAATGTAATTCATCTATGTGCAGTCCAATTGTGACTGGAATGTCCCGTTAAAGATGCAGTGTCTCCCCCACAATGCTATGCACTTGCTTTTAGTAGTTGCCTTTGCATTAAATTTGTCCATTTGTACCCTTACCTGCCTTATACTTGGCTTCTATACTTGTAGACCTGTGTCTACAACTGGCTAATACAGTCTGTGTTACAATGAGCCTATCCTGTTTTGTCTACAAGTTGCTGACCCTCTCTACCTGACTACAAACCTTCAATCTTATTGTGAACCTGCTCTGTTCTGTCTATAAGCTGCTGACACTGACTGTTTCCAACTAAAAGATTGACAGGTAAAGTCTTGTTTTCACATTGCTTATCTAGCTTTCTCCAGACTGCTAGCTTGTTATGTCCAGTCTCCCTCTGTTCCTGTAGATCCATACAAACTACTGTATATCTCTGTATCAGGTTCCTCTAGTTATTAGAAATATTTGCAGACAGAACCCTACAATTGATTGCAGACAGACAGTGCATTCCATAGAGCATTGGAGAACTTAGTTGTGAAAGAGGTTTTGTGTATTTTGAGGAAGCATTACAGGGACACTTAGGATCAAGGTGGAGTGCTAAATATCGCTTTTGCGAAAGTGATATTAGCGCTCCACTGAGTAATACCAGCGCACACTAATGTGCGCTGGTGTTACAAGTTGACAGCAACACAAACGCGAGCTTGTATTCGCATTGCTGGGAAGCATTGCGCTCACGAGAGTGTGCTTCCATAGGCTCCTATGGGATATGATCTCTGGTTAATTTTATAAACGCAAATGGATACTACGAGCTTGTGGTAGCAATAGCCAACCACTTGTAATGGCTGGTTATTTATTGCGCTCTCGCCCGATTGCCAGTGCGCAATAAATTAGCGCTCCACTTATAATATAGCTTTTTATGTTTAGTGTGACACAGTGATCACTGGGACCCCTCAAACAGGACACCGTGTATAAAAGTTTAGAGCACTTCCTGGTCTTTGTTTATTAAATTGTATGGTAACAATCAGTCTCTTCAGACATGGGTACACTCACAAGAGCTGCTGGTGCAACGCCGCCCCCTGCAGACTCACGGCCAATCGGCCGTCAGCAGGGGGTGTCAATCAACCCGATCGTACTAGTCTTTGTGACCGCTGCTTCATAACTGCTGTTTCTGGTGAGCCTGCAGGCTCGCCAGAAACACGGGGCATCAAGCTCCATACGGAGCTTGATAAATATGCCCCTGTATCTTTAAAGAGACATTAAACACCTTGAGAAACACAAATTATGAAGCAACGGTCTAAAGACCGCTGCCCCATAACCCTGTCCGGCTGCTCTGAGCAGGCGGACAGGAATCGCCGGAAATCAACCCGATCGAGTATGATCGGGTTGATTGACACCCCTGCTGGCGGCCGATTGGCCGCGAGTCAGCAGGGGGCGGCATTGCACCAGCAGCTCTTGTGAGCTGCTGGTGCAATGTTAAATGCGGAGAGCGTCCGCATTTAGCGAGGTGTTGCAGACCTGATCTGCACTGTCGGATCAGGTCCGCAACACCTTTGATAAATAGGGGCCGTAAACTTTACACTTATTTTGTCAATATTTAAATAGCTAATGAAACTTTAAAAAATACATCTACATGTTATTCTCTAATCTTTTCTTTGAATGTTTCATTATATCTAGAATTTATTTAGTATTTAATGTCCCTTTAAGACATCACATACATAAATGTTGTGTAAATACACAAAAGAAAATCTCACTCCTTTGGGAGGCTAACTAAACATACAAAAAATAAATTCCTTACTAAGCAAGATGTGTACTAGACAGCTAAATTGTCTCCAGTCAAACAAATAATTTTTAACAGATTTTTCAATCTGATTTCTGGTTAATTTTATACGCGCTAATTGCTACTACCGATTGCTGGCGCGTATTAAATTAGCGCTTCACTTGCAATCTAGCGCTAAATAAATGCTAGATAGAATGATGCATTAAAAAAAAAATAAAAAAAAATATTAGGTTGAGGAGACTGGTGGTTCGGGGGAGGAGACTGGGTGCAGGACACGCTGTGAGCACGCTCTCTCTAAAACTCCCATACTAGCTATTGGCGGCAATTTCACGCTGAGCCTTTTGTCCTGGGCGGCTAAATATCCATAGGTAACTGGATCTTGGTTCCACAGCGGTGTAATTACAGCACACCGTATTATCATCTTGGCCCTCTTTGCCTCATCAAAATCTCCCTGTGGGTGCAAAGTTACGAGACCTGGCTGCTTTCCCCCACCCCTCCCACCGGTGTTGCGTGAGGAGGTGAACGGGACACCGCCTGACAACCCTGTCTGTTTGGGAGAGTGTGGCTTATTGACACGGCCCGGGAGCTGCTACTCAGGCACAACCTCTTACCCTGCTCTGGTTTAACCCCTACGCTCCGCACTCCCTCAATTCTCCCCAGTCTTATCAGGTTCTCCGGAGCGGGGGCCTGGCTGCGTCTCTTCATCCTGCAGTTGGTGCAGTGCGTGGAGACGGATGGGGCGCTGACTGGTGACGTCGGCCTGCCGGGGCTGCGCTGTCTGATGACACAGAGAGGAAGTTACTGCAGAGCCGTGATCTTCCACACACCGATGCTTCTTGTGGAGGACCGGCGTACAGTTCAGGCAGGAGTCGGCTGGCTGTCCTGAAACGGAGAGTTGCTGCAGAGGCCTGGTTCTCTGAGGAACAAGTACACACAGCGTCCAGACAAGAATACAGCTGGCACAGTGAACCTGCAATCCCGGTATAACTATGGCACTGAGCTGCATGGTATAAGGTACTTTCTCTTGCAAAGGTGCAGTTTGCCTAGTTACTAGGAAAGATTTGAGGCATAGCTCTTGTATTTCTAAATATATTCTCCCACTGAAAGGAAAACAAAATCTATAAGGTTCCTACAAGTCAGTATTCTTCCAATCTAAGGGTGTAAGGAGCATAAATTGTCTTAAGGATAACGACATCTTCATGCTCGGACTTGTGCATTAATACTTTTACACAGCTCCAAGGAAGTTAGGTGGAACTGGAGAGAACTGTATGCTTTTTCCTAACTACATGTGCCACTAACTTTCTCAAACGCTTCTGCTTGCATGTTTTTTTTTTCCTGTTTTCTCCTCTTTGCTCCTTTGCTTCTATAAAAGGCTCGGGAAATCAGAGGGACACTACTCCTGCTTAAACCAGCAAACTACTATACGGCCACCTTCTATACAAGGAATTGCCTTGTTGCAAAATTACTGATTTAAAGGAAACTCACACATAGCGCATAACTCTGCTTCAATTTTCTAGCAAACAGGAAATCTGCTTTTTTGTTTGTTGGTGGCTGCTTGCTATGTGTTGCTAATCATCTTTTTTCTTTTTGTATATATCCTGGTATATGTTAAATTAAGATATTAATGGAACTATATGCCTGAGAACTAAAAAAACGCTGACTTTGATAAGTACCTTGAAAATTTAAGACCTGGTGCTTTTGTGGAAGGCTTTGATAAAGGCTTAAGGGTTTTTTTTTTCTTTCTTTCTATCCTTCTTTAAGTGACCCCTTAATTTAAAGTTTGAAGGTTGGGGGAGTTCTGGACTTAGGCTAAAAGGACCTAGCTAAAGGACTCAGCTTCTAAGAGGGTGGGAGGGGGAATAAGTGAAGAAGTTTTGTACACCCCATATAAACCCTGTATAAAACTCAGGGTGCCTTAAGGTTTAAGAACAAGATAGTTGAATGGGAATAGATACATTAAAATCTAGACTGCTGATCTAGGGCTCAAGGTTAAATACAACTAATATAAGATAACTGGTATCTGGATCTGAGATCCCTGGTGACCTTACACACTCTATAATAATAATAATACTTGCTTGGCACTATCTCACTTGAACTTCTTATTTTTTCACTGTTCCCTCACGCCCCCCTCCTCACCCCCTGTAGAAGCGGGTGGGGATCTACACTTCACTTCACTCCCTTAGTTTTCACTTTTTTTTTTCCCCATCACTTTCACCCCTTCACAAATTAATTATAATCACAATTATCCTTAAACTCTTTGTATTGCACATTTTCTTCTATCTTTCCCGCCTAATACACTTATGGATACATTTTTAAATACACCGTCTCACAGCAAAACCACTTCACCAACCATGGCTTCCAGACCCAGAGACAGAAGGAATAAGACAACAGCTGAAACCCTGGTCGAATTACATCCTGAACCAGCTCCTTTTATAAAGCATACTGACGCTACAAATCCACAGCTAATTGTGAGTAATATTATTGAAGCCCTGAATCCAAAATTTGAATCTCTTAGACTAGAGATAAAACAAGATATACATGCATTATCAGTAGAAGTTAAGCAATTCTCTGCAAGGATTCAGGAGGTCGAACAAAGAGTATCGGACTTAGAAGACCTCACAGTATCTCACGTCACTAAATTACAGGCCAACTCACTCTAACTGATAGAATTACAAAGGAAAATTGAGGATTTAGAGCAGTGCTTTCCAAACTGTGTGTCGGCAGCAGTGTGTAGGTGTGTCCCTGCTTCAGCACAAATTTTTTTAAATTAATTTTTTTTTTTTTTTTAGTTTCTGACTTTCCGCCTGCCTGCTATGCATATCACATGGTTGACACGTGATTGATACCTAGGGGGTCACAGATCTTAACCTATTGGTGCAGCTCAATGGAAACTGAAATTATTCCCATTGGCAGCTTTGGCGGCACATTGGCTCCTGACTGCACGTGTAGTCTCCTTAATTGGCTCGTGACTGCATGTGTAGTCAGTGAGTGGGACAGCAGTGTGTTTGCAGCGCGGGCAGTTGTCAGTCAGACTCGCAGAGCGGCAGCTTTAATGCTGAGCTGAAGTCAGAAGTCAGTGGAGGTTTTTTTTGCAACTAGCTCCCAGTAGTGCATTGCTGCTCCTGCTCTTGATATATGGATACGAAGGGGAAGCTTATAAATGCTTAATGATGAAATGCGAGTGTCTTTATCTAATATTCCACCAAATATTCAGAAATTGTATTCATCCCATCAACCTCATACATCCCATTAAAATAGTAAGTATCTGTTGGTGTTATTAAACTTTTTTTTAATTCTTGCACATTCTTACTGTTACTTGTAAATACATTTGGTTATTATATCCTTTATGTATGTGTCCGTATCTCTTAAAACAAGTTAGTTTAACCTCCTGTTTGTCCGTACAACTGAATTACTGTGTCGCAAAATGATGTAGGTCTAAAAAGTGTGACGCCAACATGAAAAGTTTGGAAAGCTCTGATTTAGAGAATCGATCTAGGAGAAACAATGTTAGGATAATTGGGGTTCCTGAGATCATTCAATACGCGGATTTAATAAAGTTTGCGGCTGAGACTCTTCCTAAACTTTTTAACATGCCGCAAGAAATGCTACCCATAGCCGTAGAAAGGGCCCACAGATTGGGGAGATCTCCGTCATCAGGTGGAGATAAAGTTAGATCCAGACCCATAATAGTAAGATATTTGAATTATCAGGACAAGACTAAGATCCTGCAATTTTCACGTAAAAATGCACCTATTCTAGTAGAAGGAAATAAGATCTTGGTTTTTCAAGATTTTGCTTATGAAACCTCCCTAAAAAGGAGGGAGCTCTCCCCAATATGTGGTAGACTGATTAAAGAGGGACTATTTGCCACAATTGTTTATCCAGCTAAACTTAAGGTAGAAATGCAGGGTCACATCTATTTTTTTGATAATGTATCTGAGGCAGAAGGGGAAAGGAAAAGTTATATTTGAGAATAACCTTGTTGTAAATAATGATGTATCAAATGTTTTTCAATCTCATACACGGTTGGACTCATTTTCTTTCTTTTTTTTTTTCTCTTCTCTCTCTTCTCTCTTTTTCCTTATCTCTGATGGTTGAGGGTAGACAAGCGCAGAAAATGGAGGTAGGGGCGGGGGGGGGTCCTCTCTTTTTTTTTTTTCTTTTCATTCTCCCCTTCTACTCTTCCTCTCCCCCTATAAATGGCGGCTAAAGTAAGAAAACTGGTTATATCCTCTTGGAATATTGGAGGCATTTCTACTCCGATAAAGCGTAAAATGATGATTTCACAATTGAGGAAACTCAATACAGATATTGCCTTTATCCAGGAGACACATCTAAATGCAGTAGAATCATTGAAATTAAGATCCTCATGGGTCAAGGAAGTATTCTTTACATCTAGTATAGGTAGAAAAAGAGGAGTAGCTATTCTACTAGGAAAGAACATCTCATATGAAGTACTGCTAGAAGTTAATGATTCGGAAAGTAGAATTCTGATTTTAAAAATTAAAATTTCAAACTCTATATTTACCCTCTGCAATATATATGCTCCTAATAAATTTGAACCAAGGTTTTGGGAATTATTACAAACTAAAATCTTACAATTTGGGGAAGGCAATATAATTGTAGCAGGGGATTTTAACATGACTTCACAAATTCCCCTAGATAGATGTAGGCAAACAAATATTACTCATATCTCTAAAAGAGATAAATTGGAAAGTAAAATGTTTAAAACTCTATTCAGGAATCTAGCCCTTAAAGATATATGGAGGATTCAAAATCCAACTCAAAGAGAATTTACATGTAAAGCTAGGAGTGTGAACTCTTTGTCAAGAATTGACTTATTCCTAGTCAACGAGAATCTACTAAAAATAGGAGCCATAGCTAAGATAACGCAAGTCACTATCTCAGATCATGCCCCAATCATTTTAACCCCTTAATGACCACAATGTACCCTGTATGTCACTGGTCGTAAAGGGTTTTTTCAGGACATAAGAAGGCTTTGTGGAATAGAGCAGTCTTAACGTTGGTGGCAAGAACGCACTATAAAATAATCAAGTCCCAAAAAAAGGCCAGCGACATACAGGGTACGTCGCTGGTCCTTAAGGGGTTAAGTATTCCGCTGAGTAATAAAATACACAAATCACGTCGTTTCTTTTTCCCTAAGTTTTTAATAAAAAACTTAAAATTTAAAAACTGGTTGACTGCTAGAATGATGGATTTTTTTGCTCTAAACCTTGGATCAGTCAATGATCCGAGTCTACTATGGGAGGCAGGCAAAGCAGTAATTAGAGGGGACATCATTGCCTATATGGTTAATCTTAAACAAAAAACCACACACAGGGAAAACGAAATACTGAGGTCACTCGCTAATTCTTATAATAAATATTAAGTACAACCCACGTCTGCAAATTGGAGGAGGTATACCTCTGCTAAGAGAGTTAGAGATACTTTTTTAATGCACACCTCGGTTCAAGCTGATCTTAAATATAGAGCTAAGTTTTACCCACATGGGGATAAGGCAGGTAAACTGCTAGCTAAACTAGTTAAAAATACACAGGGGAGCTCTGCTATTGATTCGCTTCTTGAGCAAGATATTACACTTAAATGAAATCCTTGAGGCTTTTTCTGTTTATTATAGGGATATATATTCTTCTAGGGAATCGGATCTGAAAACCGCAGAACTATTCTGGAGAGGGCACGAATACCCACGTCTGAATGATGAAGCGATAGCTAAAATTAATGCCCCTATCTCTGACCAAGAGATTGCCAATGCCATTAAAAATTTGAAAATGGATAAAGCACCTGACTCTCTGCCTAGTGAGTTCTATAAAATGCTGTCACATGTCTTAATTCCCCATTTGAGAAATCCTTTTAACCATTAATATATAGAAAATAAGTCTATTCCCCAGAACTTTGCTGTATCTAATACAGTATTAATCTTGAAACCGGGAAAAGACTCTTTGAAAAAGGAGTCTTATCGCCCCATTGCGTTATTGAACACTGATTATAAGTTGTTAACATCAATTCTAGCTAAAAGGCTTCAACGCGAGATAGGGGTATTAATTGACAAAGATCAGGCAGGATTCTTACCTAAGCGTAACTTAACGGCCAAAATTAGAGAATTGTTTTTAATCCTTGAGTATTTTTATAATTCACAAGAGATTATAGAACAGGAGAAGCCTGATCTAGCAATTATTGCGCTTGATGCAGAAAAAGCATTCGATTCGGTACATCATCAACATATTTTAATTTCATTATCTAACTTTGGCTTTAAAGATAACTTTATCTCCTTTATTGATAATATATGTAATAACTCATCCACTAAACTGATTGTTAACAATTTAGAATCTAATTAATCTTCAGAGAGGCACAAGACAAGGATGCCCATTATCACCTCTTTTATTCGACTTAGCGATTGAATCGCTAGCTCTTAAAATTAGGCAATCTCTTGAGGGAATAAAGGTTGGCTCAGCAGAGCAAAAGATTGCTTTATATGCTGATGATGTGTTGATCTATATCTCAGATACAGAAAAGAATATTCCAAAACTATTGTCGATTATTAACTCCTTTGGAACCTTTACTGGTTATAAGGTAAATAATTCCAAATCGGAAATAATGTGGATTAGGAAAAACAAGGCTTCCCTCCATACGACACCTTTTAAGGAGGTAGTGTCTCATTTTAGATATCTTGGAATTAATGTATCAGCTAACCCAAAAGAGTGGTATGGTCTTAACATGTCTCCTATATTATCAAAGATAATAGAATATATGAATAGTTGGCAAAATCTTCCACTGTCCTTGTCAGGACGCATTGCTATATTTAAAATGGTTCTCCTTCCAAAAATTATTTTTCCGTTACAAAATATACCGGTCATATTGAAAGTAAAAGATTGGAAAAAATTGAATAAGGGTTTAAGGTATTTTATATGGAAATGTAAAAGACCCCGTATTTCTTTAAATAAGCTATATCTACCCATAAAATTTGGGGGGACTGGCTCTTCCTGATCTTAGTAAATATAGCTTAGTTTTTCTCTCCCGTATTGCTATAGATTGGAATAAAAATTACTTTACAAATAATAAGCTTGAAAAAAATATTATATATCCTTACAATCCTATGGCTCTAATTCACTGCCCAGTTCAATTAGTCCCAAAAAAGATGAAATGTTTCAAATTGATTTATACAATAATACAGGCCTGGAAGAAATATGGACAAAAAGTGGGTATCGATCTCTCTATTCCAAAATTTCAAGGCCTATGTGGTAATCCAGAATTTCAACAAGGAACACAATCCTGGAGATTTCAGAACTGCCAAGGGAAGTGGTTAACTTTCATGTCCCAATTTATAGATCAAGATACCTTAACAGTAAAAGCTTTTGACAAGTTAAAACAGGAATTCCAATTAAGTAACAAAGACTTTTTTGCCTATCTACAGGCCAGGCATTATCTTTTTTTTCTTACTGAAAAATATGGGTGGTCATGGTCATGGGGAAAATTAGACAGCTGTCCTTTTCTAGCCAAAAATGATTTAACCTCTGTCTCACTCTGGTATGAGCTGGCAATTAGCTATCAGGGAAACTTGAACTTCAGTCAGATAACACAGAGTTGGAATTGCCTATCCCCAAGATTAAACATGGAGATAGAACAGGTAGAAAAGTCCATAGCTGTTACAGCCCAAACGACTCTATCTGTAAGCTGGAGAGAATCACATATCAAACTATTATATAGATCTTACTATACCCCATTGAAAGGATTCAAATGGCACAATTATAAATTTAATACTTGCCCGAAGTGTGCATATCCAGCAGCTGATATAATTCACATGATGTGGGCATGTCCCAAGATAAGACAATTATGGCGGAAAGTAGAGTTTTGGCTTAAAAAAGTACTGAAGATACATTCTATCTCTATCTCTCTGGCAGAGGTTGTCTTCCTTAAAGAATCTTCCTTGGCCCCTGAACACATGATGGCTAGAAATGTAACAATTCTGGCAACAAGAAATTTAATTCTCAAGAACTGGTGAGGCTCTATGACACCCAGTATTCTAGAGATTAAAAATTATATGAAAAGGGGGCGGAGCAAGCCAGGCATCCGAGCGGCAGCACATAGAGTGAGCTCTGCTCATATAACAGCTAAAACTACCTACAAAACCGCTCGGTTATGCCTAATATCCTACTGAATTATACACAATAACTATGAGATCAATCCTGCCGAGTCTGGTGGAGGTGTGAGAACCTGTTCAGGAAATCTGGACCATGCTATCTTTGGTCACCACAGCTTATGGGAGTTTTTGAGGAGGAGCGGCCATTTTCTCAGACCATGAGGCCCGCAGAATGAGTACTGACTTGCATATAACTAATGGCTAATTGATATAACTCACTGGCTCCCCATACATCGGAGACTCAGTACCTGACCCTTAGAGACGACAACCCTGCTCAACAAACTAGTGGCATATTAACCTGAGGCTCCACACTGCACAGTATAGCTTAACTATCCCTAACGGCTCCTTTACTCACAATGGAGGCGCAGGTATCTAACGCTATCCTGGCCTTAATCAACAAGCTGGACTTCCATCATTATATGCTGACCCAGGAATTGAAGTCCGCATGTAACTCTACACGGATACTATCGGGAGACACTATAGAGACACTTCAAGGACATCTAACCGACCATGATCCAGTGAAAGCATTCTGCGCGAGGACCTGTTCCACAGAAGCCGACATCACAGTTGTCTCTACGGGAAAAGATGAGAAGTGGGGAAGCCATATACCCAAGGTCTCTAATTCGACTCTGAAGGTTCCAATTAATGAGAGTTTACAAGCGGAACTCACCTCTCCTTCTACTGTGACCGCAATGCACCGGAGCACACCCGAAGCAGGAAATATTCAGTCCCACGGTCAGATAGAGTCTGCCGTTCACTGCTGGCAGGACACATCTAATCAAGGCAGCATACAAGCGCAGAAGATGTTTCCTACATTGCTCAGCAAGCTGCCGAGATCTGAGGCACTGGATCTCCTGGAGCTTGTAACGAAGAAAGGTACCGGGTGGGAAACATTATTGACTTGCAATTTCACAACCAGGTCCCCTCCTAACTTCTCCACTAGACGTGGTATTGGGTAATAACTTCTAGGACTTACTTTTCTGCAGAGGACACCCGCATCTAGGACACTGTCATCACACCCACCACCCGGATGACGGCATTAAAGGTCCGATGCCAGATTTGTGCCTGCATATACCCTCACTGACTAGATTTGAAGTATGTTAGAAACACCTCTATACAGGGCTCAGTTTTTGTTCCAGCATGTTCCTCTGTGTTTTGTTGGACTGTTTTTATTCTCATGACCCCTTACTTAAGTTTTGTACTAAGAGACTCTTGGGCATTGTCCTAGATTACTAAAGCATACCAGGCGCTTAGCTTCGCTCCTCAGAGTACTTCTCACTTTACTCTTTTACGCTCCAAACTGTTAGTACAGCTGACACCACATATTGTAAATCAGGTAACGTGCCTTTGCTTGCATTATAGGTAGCACCCACCCAGATAGCAATCATGCTTTATATGCTGGTTTAGATATTTCAGTTATTAATATTCTGAAAGCTATTTCATGAGGATTACTATAAATAAGATATAGATAGCATGATGAGAAACTAAGTATTTGATAAGCCTTTTTTTTTTTTTAGATTGAGCTGGTTGGAACTTAGTTGAAAAATGTACCACACTGACCTTTCCAAACAGCGCTCTTGGTGTTAGAGACATGCTGTCTATCTACTGCAGTTTCTCCATACATGTATTTATAGATGCTGCTGGGCCGTGTCTACTGGGAAAGCACGGTCCAGCATATAAGTTTTTATCCCTTATTAAGACATGTGGGCTTTGACTGCAAGGCGCTAGATATATGTGGTGCTACAAGCTATAAGCTAAAATAACTAAATTGGTTTAAAGTATCTAGGTACTAACTGACAGTATGTACGGTGCTGAAAATATTCACCTCACAGTTATTTATTTACTCTGGCCGTGATAAATTATACCCACCTCCTCCCTTGGTATCCTTTATATCAGTGCCGTCACAGCATGAGAATGTTAGAAATGCCCACGCAAGTAACTACCTTATCTCTCTTACAATACCCCACTGCATGGATGTTAGAGAACTTACAATACCTCCTTATAAATGTCATCTATTACATGCTGAGAGTTGTTTGTTTTCTAGCTAGTGGTTTCTTATGTACTATACTTACACATTTGTTGTATATGAGAAGTTTATTATTATGACCTAAACTACCTTAAGAGAAAATTTTCAACTGTGATGCTTCTCCTACCCATAGCTCCCATCTCTTACATACCAAGGATATATATGAATGTTCTATTGCAAGCCTTATTATATTTATTTTCCTGGAAAATGATGTTTCCTAGGGTGAATTTCTGGTTAATACAAATTATTTCTTCTTGCCGGGCCCCTCTCCTCCCTTTCCCGCCGGTACTGGCTGCCTGCGGGTCATACCCCTATTCCTTTTCCCTACATCGCCTATAGTTGGCATTGCCCCAGGAGAGGAGCTCACCCAGAAGTCCCCTATATTCTATATCTCATACATACCAACATCCCCCCCTTCCACATAACTTTCATAAAAACCACCCTCATTCCTCTTATAGATAGCAGATTTATTTGTATCGCGTCTTGGACCAGAATACAGTCGCTCTCTACTTGGCTACGGCCCCTCATTGGATAATGATCCTAGATAATAACCTCTAGCAACCAACTTACATTTTTTATAGACCTCCCTAGAGGAATCATGATATCCAATTAAATAGAGCATTCCCTCATAGGACATCTCCAGTTCCTCACCCTCTATACCTATAGATACGTGGTCAAAATCTTCCTATCTAGCTAGATAGGGCCATCCAATTGGCCCCTCAACTACATTTATAAATAAACATACCCTGAGCATTTTCTGCTACCCTCTACTAACTACATAACCATTAGATTGGGCCTCGTAGTCCAACCCTTTAGCTCTGTAATACCACCTATATCCACCCCTTCCACTCTATGTTCTTAATATAATCTAAGGCTCCGCCCCCCCCCACTCCCCTCCCCCCACTCCACTTAGAGCGGCTCTTGCCCGCTGCACTCCTTTTCCCCTCCCCGCCAATTTGGTCCAAAAGTGACCAATAAACAGCTAATCACCACTTGCCCCAATTTTCCTTTACTATTGAAAATTATCATTCAAGTTGCAATGTGGAGTTCAGGTTTATTATTCATACAATATAAAAATGAGGTCTTCATCGCTATTTGTGGTTTTACCAGTTATCCACATCTTACAATATTACTCTGGTTGACTTGATATTTGCTACAAATTTCTTTACTCACAATCTGTACAATAAGAATACTGGATACAGGTCCATGCTACATGGTTATTATCTTGTTGTTCTTCTGGAGAAGCACAGAATATATGTCCAGATCTGTCATATTTTTATTTCTCCACTATGTTTATGAGTATACTATGTATGTTCCAATGTCAAACCATTAATGTCAATGAATGAACATTTCCTGTAACGTTTCTTATAACCTCAATAAAAAATATATTTAAAAAAAAAAAAAAAAAAATTATATGAAAAAACAGTGCATTATTGAACAGATGGACACAACCTTAACATCTGAAAGGGATATAACACTTTTTTTTCGAAAGTGGTCCACATTCATCAAGATTTTCCCACCAGAAGAAATAAATCAGTTAATTTATCCTTTTAGATATTCTGAAATAGTGATATTAGATAGATGGTAACACTTAACTCCCCTTTCCCCTTTTTTTTTTTTTCTTTTTTTTTTCTTATTCTTTCCCCCTTCCCCCCCCCCCATGCTCCACCCCGCGCATAGCACTCTATATTTTGATAAAGAGCAAAAGGTTTAGGTAATTAATTTATAGGTCATGATTGTAAAAGAAACAATCTTTCTTTCTTCTCTCCTTTTCTTTCAGTATTATCTGTAATGATGCATATATAAAATGCCTTCATTGAGCACATCTGATATTGTTTCATTAGCAAAAGACATGTATTCTGTTATTTATTTGGATATGATAAATGTCTAACGGCTAGATTTAGCGTTTTGTCGGTAACGACCCGTGTAGCTAACGCTGGCTTTTTTCCCCCCGCACCTTTTAAATACCACTGGTATTAAGAGTTCACAGAAGGGCTGCGTTAGGCTCCAAAAAGGGAGCGTATAGCATAATTTACTGCCACTGCAACTCTCAATACCAGCGGTGCTTACGGACGCGGCCAGCTTCAAAAACGTGCTTGTGCACGATTCCCCCATAGGAAACAATGGGGCCATTTGAGCTGAAAAAAACCTAACACCTGCAAAAAAGCAGCGTTCAGCTCCTAACGCAGCCCCATTGTTTCCTATGGGGAAACACTTCCTATGTCTGCACCTAACACCCTAACATGTACCCCGAGTCTAAACACCCCTAACCTTACACTTATTAACCCCTAATCTGCTGACCCCACTATCGCTGACCCCTGCATATTATTATTAACCCCTAATCTGCCACACCGTACACCGCCGCCACCTACGTTATCCCTATGTACCCCTAATCTGCTGCCCCTAACACCGCCGACCCCTATATTATATTTATTAACCCCTAATCTGCCGCCCCCAACGTCGCCTCCAACTACCTACAATTATTAACCCCTAATCTGCCGACAGGATCTCACCGCTACTATAATAAAGTTATTAACCCCTAATCCGCCTCACTAACCTTATAATAAATATTATTAACCCCTAATCTGCCTTCCCTAACATCACCGACACCTAATTTCAAGTATTAACCCCTAATCTGCCGACCGGACCTCACCACTACTCTATTAAATTTATTAACCCCTAAAGCTAAGTCTAACCCTAACACCCCCCTAAATTAAATATAATTTTTATCTAACGAAATAAATTAACTCTTATTAAATAAATTAATCCTAATTAAAGCTAAATACTTACCTGTAAAATAAACCCTAATATAGCTACAATATAAATAATAATTATATTGTAGCTATTTTAGGATTTATATTTATTTTACAGGTAACTTTGTATTTATTTTAACCAGGTACAATAGCTATTAAATAGTTAACAACTATTTAATAGCTACCTAGTTAAAATAATTACAAAATTACCTGTAAAATAAATCCTAACCTAAGTTACAATTAAACCTAACACTACACTAGCAATAAATTAATTAAATAAAATACCTACAATTATCTACAATTAAACCTAACACTACACTATCAATAAATTAATTACATAAAATTCCTACAAATAAATACAATTAAATAAACTAACTAAAGTACAAAAAATAAAAAAGAACTAAGTTACGAAAAATAAAAAAATAATTTACAAACATTAGAAAAATATTACAACAATTTTAAGCTAATTACACCTACTCTAAGCCCCCTAATAAAATAACAAAGCCCCCCAAAATAAAAAAAAAATCCCTACCCTATTCTAAAATAAAAATAGAAAAGCTCTTTTACCTTACCAGCCCTTAAAAGGGCCTTTTGCGGGGCATGCCCCAAAGAATTCTGCTCTTTTGCCTGGAAAATAAACATACAATACCCCCCCAACATTACAACCCACCACCCACATACCCCTAATCTAACCCAAACCCCCCTTAAATAAACCTAACACTAAGCCCCTGAAGATCTTCCTACCTTATCTTCACCACGCCGGGTACCACCGATCAGTCCAGAAGAGCCTCCGAAGTCTTCATCCAAGCCCAAGCTGGGGCTTAAGAAGTCCATCATCGGGCTGAAATCTTGATCCAAGCGGGCGCTGAAGAAGTCCATCATCGGCTGAAGTCTTCTATCAATCGGCATCTTCAATCTTCTTTCTTCCGGAGCCATCTTCTTCCAGCCGACGCGGATCCATCCTCTTCTACCGACGCCTACTCGCCGAATGATGGTTCCTTTAAATGACGTCATCCAAGATGGCGTCCCTCGAATTCTGATTGGCTGATAGGATTCTATCAGCCAATCGGAATTAAGGTAGGGAAATTCTGATTGGCTGATGGAATCAGCCAATCAGATTCAAGTTCAATCCAATTGGCTGATCCAATCAGCCAATCAGATTGAGCTCGCATTCTATTGGCTGATCGGAACAGCCAATAGAATGCGAGCTCAATCTGATTGGCTGATTGGATCAGCCAATTGGATTGAACTTGAATCTGATTGGCTGATTCCATCAACCAATCAGAATTTTCCTACCTTAATTCCGATTGGCTGATAGAATCCTATCAGCCAATCGGAATTCGAGGGACGCCAT
This sequence comes from Bombina bombina, assembly GCF_027579735.1. Lineage (NCBI taxonomy): Eukaryota > Metazoa > Chordata > Amphibia > Anura > Bombinatoridae > Bombina > Bombina bombina. Next base: position 764,717,911 of record NC_069504.1, on the reverse strand, counting down.
CTTGGATGACGTCATTTAAAGGAGCTTTTCTATTTTTATTTTAGAATAGGGTAGGGAATTTTTTAATTTTGGGGGGCTTTGTTATTTTATTAGGGGGCTTAGAGTAGGTGTAATTAGCTTAAAATTGTTGTAATATTTTTCTAATGTTTGTAAATTATTTTTTTATTTTTTGTACTTTAGTTAGTTTATTTAATTGTATTTATTTGTAGGTATTTTATGTAATTAATTTATTGATAGTGTAGTGTTAGGTTTAATTGTAACTTAGGTTAGGATTTATTTTACAGGTAATTTTGTAATTATTTTAAATAGGTAGCTATTAAATAGTAAATAACTATTTAATAGCTATTGTACCTGGTTAAAATAAATACAAAGTTGCCTGTAAAATAAATATAAATCCTAAAATAGCTACAATATAATTATAATTTATATTGTAGCTATATTAGGGTTTATTTTACAGGTAAGTATTTAGCTTTAAATAGGAATAATTTATTTAATAAGGTTTAATTTATTTCGTTAGATAAAAAACATAATTTATGCTTACCTGATAAATTTATTTCTCTTGTAGTGTATCCAGTCCACGGATCATCCATTACTTATGGAATATATTCTCCTTCCCAACAGGAAGCTGCAAGAGTCCACCCACAGCAAAGCTGCTATATAGCTCCTCCCCTAACTGCCATATTCAGTCATTCGACCGAAAACATGCAGAGAAAGGAAAACCATAGGGTGCAGTGGTGACTGTAGTTCAAATGAAAAAATTACCTGCCTTAAAGTGACAGGGCGGGGCCGTGGACTGGATACACTACAAGAGAAATAAATTTATCAGGTAAGCATAAATTATGTTTTCTCTTGTTAAGTGTATCCAGTCCACGGATCATCCATTACTTATGGAATACCAATACCAAAGCTAAAGTACACGGATGATGGGAGGGACAAGGCAGGTACTTAACGGAAGTTACCACTGCCTGTAAAAAACCCTTTCTCCCAAAAATAGCCTCCGAAGAAGCAAGGTATCAAATTGTTAAATTTGAAAAGTATGAAGCGCAGACCAAGACTCCGTCTTGTAAATCTGTTCAACAGAAGCCACATTTAAAAAAGGCCCAAGTGAAAACCACAGCTCTAGTAGAATGAGCTGTAATCCCTTCAGGAGGCTGCTGTCCAGCAGTCTCATAAGCTAAATGAATTATGCTTTTTAACCAAAAAGACAGAGAGGCTGCTGAAGTCTTTTGACCTCTCCTCTGTCCAGAATAGACAACAAACAAGGTGAACGTTTGATGAAAACTGTAGTAGCTTGTAAGTAAAACTTTAAAGCACAAACCACGTCCAATATTGTGTAATAGACGTTCCTTCTTTGAGGAAGGATTAGGATACAAGCATGGAACAACTATCTCTTGAGTGATGTACTTGTTAGATACCACCTTAGGAAAAAAACCAGGTTGGTACGCAGGACTACCTTATCCGTACGAAGGACCAGATAAGGAGAATCACATTGTAACACAGATAACTTGGAGACTCTACGAGTCGAGGAATTAGCTACCCAAAAGGAACTTTCCAAGATAAAGATTGATATCTATGGAACAAAAAAGGTTCAAACGGAACTTCTTGAAGAACCTTAAGAATCAGGTTTAAGCTCCATGGCGGAGCAACAGTTTTAAACACAGGCTTGGATCTAACCAAAGCCTGACCAAATGCCTGAACGTCTAGAATACCTGCCAGACGCTTGTGCAAAAAAATAGACAGAGTAAAAATCTGTCCCCTTTTAAGGAATTAGCTGACAACCCTTTTCTCAAAAACATCTTGGAGAAAAGATAATATCCTGGGAATCCAGACTTTACTCCATGAGTAACCCTTGGATTCATAACAATCAGATATTTACACCATATCTATGTTCAATTTTCCTAGAGACAGGCTTTCATGTCTGTATTAAGGTATCAATGACTGACTCGGAGAAGCCATGCTTTGATAACATCAAGCGTTCAGTCTCCAGGCAGTCCATCTCAGATTGATTCTATTTAGATGGTTGAAAGGACCCTGAGGTAGAGGGACCTGTCTCAGAAGCAGAGACCGTGATGGAAAGGATGACATGTCCACCAGATCTGCATACCAGGTCCTGCGTGGCTACGCAGGCGCTGTCAAAAACACCAAAGCCCTCTCCTGCTTGGTCTTGACCTCCGGAGGAAATCCCACTCCCCCGGAAGAAAAGTCTGACGACTTAGAAAATCCACCTCCCAGTTCTCAACACCTGGGATATGGATAGCTGATAGACAAGAGTGAGTCTCTGTCCAGTGAATTATTGTAAGACTTCTAACATCGCTAGGGAACTTCTGTTCCCCCTTGATGGCTGATGTAAGCCACAGTCGTGTATATTGTCCGACTGAGTATGATGTACCTCAGAGTTGCTAACTGAGGGCCAAGTCTGAAGAGCATGGAATATCACTCCCAGTTCCAGAATATTTATTAGAAGGAGGGTCTCCTCCTAAGTCCACTATCCCTGAGCCTTCAGGGAGTTCCAGACTGCATCCCAACCTAAAAGGCTGGCATCTATTGTAACAATTGTCCCATCTGACCTGCGGAAGGTCATACCCTTGGACAGATGGACCCGACATAGTCACCAGAGAAGAGAATCTCTGGTCTCTTTGTCCAGGTTTAACAGGGGGACAAATCTGTGTAATCCCCGTTCCTCTGACTGAGCATGCATAGTTTCAGCGGTCTGAAATGTAGACGTGCAAACAGTACTATGTCCCTTGCCGCTACAATTAAGCCGATTTCATTCATGTACTGAGCCACCGAAGGGCGCGGATGGGATGAAAAAACACGGCAGAAATTTAGAAACTTTTGACAACCTGGACTCTGTCAGGTAAATTTTCATTTCTACAGAATCTATCAGAGTCCCTAGGAGGGAAACCCTTGAGATTGGGGATAGAGAACTCTTTCCTTGTTCACTTTCCACCCATGTGATCTCAGAAATGCCAGTACTACGTCCGTATGAGACTGGGCAATTTGGATGTTTGACGCCTGTATCAGGATGTCGTCTAAATAAGGGGCCACTTCTATGCCCCGCGGTCTAAGGACCGCCAAAGCGACCCCAGAACCTCCATAAAGATTCTTGGGGCTGTAGATATCCCAAAGGAAAGAGCTACAAACTGGTAATGCCTGTCTAGAAAGGCAAACCTGAAAAACGATGGTGATCTTTATGCATCACAATGTGAGGATAAGTATCCTTCAAATCCATTGTAGTCCTCTATTGACTCTCCTGGCTCATAGTTAAGATGGTACGAATAGTTTCCATCTTAAATGACGGAATTCTGAGGAATTTGTTTAAGATCTTTAGATCCAAAATAGGTCTGAAGGTTCCCTCTCCTTGGGAACCACAAACAGATTTGAGTAAAAACTCTGTCCCTGTTCCTCTCTTGGAACTGGATGGATCTCGTACACAATGTAAGAATGCCTCCTTCTTTATCTGGTTTGCAGATAATTGTGAAAGGCGAAATCTCCCCTTTTTTTGGGGGGGAATCTTTGAAATCCAGAAGATATCTCTGGGATATAAATTCCAATGCCTAGGGATCCTGGGCATCTCTTGCCCACGCCTGGGCGAAGAATGAAAGTCTGCCCCCTATAGGATCCGTTACCGGATAGGGAGCCGTTCTACATGCTGTCTTAGAGGCAGCAGCAGGCTCCTTGGCCTGCTTATCTTTGTTCCAGGTCCGATTGTCTCCAGACCGCCTTGGACTGAGCAAAAATTCCCTCTTGTTTGCCTCAGAGGAAGAGGATGCCACACCTGCCCTGAAGTTTTTAAAAGGCACGAAAATTAGACTTTTTTTTTTTTTTTTTTTTTTTTTTTGGCCCTTGATTTGGACCTATCCTGAGGAAGGGCATGCCCTTTTCCTCCAGTGATATAAGCAATAATCTCCTTCAAACCAGGCCCGAATAGGGTCTGCCCCTTGAAGGGAAGTTAAGTAGCTTATTTATTAAAGTCACGACAGCTGACCATGATATAAGCCATAGCGCTCTGCGCGCCAGTATAGTAAAAAAACTGAATTCTTAGCCGTTAGTCTAGTCAAATGAACAAGGCATCAGAAAACAAAGGAATTGGCTAGCATAAGCTTGTCAAATATATTCATCCAATGGAGTCGCTTAACTGTAAAGCCTCATCAAGAGACTCAACCCAGAACGCCGCAGCAGCAGTGACAGAAGCAATGTATGCAAGGGGCTGCAGGATAAAACCCTGTTGAATAAACATTTTTTATCCATTGGATCTAAAAAGCACAACTGTCCTCGTCAGAGGTAGTGGTACGCTTAGCTAGAGTAGAAACTCTTCTCTCCACCTTAGGAACTGTCTGCCAGAAGTCCCGTGTGGTGGTAACTATTAGAAAACATTCTTCTAAAAAATAGGAGGGGAAGAGAACGGCACACCTGGTCTATCCCATTCCTTATTAAAAAAAAAATTTAGTAAACCTCTTTAGGTATTGGAAAAAACATCAGTACACACCGGCACTGCATATTATTTATCCAGTCTACACAATTTCTCTGGCCCTGCGATTGTACACATTAATTCAGAGCAGCCAAAGCCTCCCTGAGCAACAAGTGGAGGTTCTCAAGCATAAATTTTAAAATGTAGAAATATCAGAATCAGGTTAAATCATCTTCCCTGAGTCAAAAAAAAAATCACCCACAGACTAAGCATATTGTGAGGTAGTATCATACATGGTTCTTAAAGCGTCTGTATGCTCTGTATCTACCCCCAGAGCTAACTGCTTTCCTTTAATTTCAGGTAGTCTGACTAATACTGCTGCCAGAATATTATTCACCACCTTTGCCATGTCTTGTAAAATAAATGCTATGGGCGCCCTTGATGTACTTGGCGCCATTTGAGCGTGAGTCCCTGAAGCGGGAGTCGAAGGGTCTGAAACGTGAGGAGAGTTAGTCGGCATAACTTTCCCCTCGACAGAATCCCCTGGTAAAAGAAACGCTATGGGTGCCCTTGATGTACTTGGCGCCATTTGAGCGTGAGTCCCTAAAGCGGGAGTCAAAAGGTCTGACACGTGGGGAGAGTTAGTCGGCATAACTACCCCCACGACAGAATCCTCTGGTGATAATGTTTTTAAAGACAAAAAATGATCTTTATTGTTTAACATGAAATCAGTACATCTGGTACACATTCTAAGATGGGGTTCCACCATGGCTTTAAAACATAATGAACACAGAGCTTCCTCTATGTAGACATGTTAGAACAGACTAATAATGAGACTAGTAAGCTTGGAAAACACTTTAAATCAAGTTAACAAGCAAATATATAAAACGTTACTGTGCCCTTAAGAGAAACAAATTTTGTCAAAATTTGAAAAACAGTGAAAAAAAAAGGCAGTAAAACAAACGAAATTTTTACAGTACATGTAATAAGGTAACAGAGCATTGCACCCACTTGCAAATGGATGATTAACCCCTTAATGCAAAAAACAGATAAAAAAAAACAAAAAACGACATAGACGTTTTTAAAAACAGACACAACAAACTGCCACAGCCAACAGTGGGGAGCTTCAGTTAACTGTTTCTATGCAAAATTTAAGCCAGCCATGTGGAAAAAACTTAGGGCCCCAATAAGTTTTATCACCAAACATATGTTAAAAAACGATTAAACATACCAGCAAACGTTTTAAAACACATTTTTATAAGAGTATGTATCTCTATTAATAAGCCTGATACCAGTCGCTATCGCTGCATTTAAGGCTTTACTTACATTACTTCGGTATCAGCAGTATTTTCTTAGTCAATTCCATTCCTAGAAAAATATTTTACTGCACATACCTTATCTGCAGGAAAACCTGCACGCCATTCCCCCTCTGAAGTACCTCACTCCTCAGAATGTGTGAGAACAGCAAATGGATCTTAGTTACGTCTGCTAAGATCATAGAAAAACGCAGGCAGATTCTTCTTCCAAATACTGCCTGAGATAAACAGCACACTCCAGTGCCATTTAAAAATAACAAACTTTTGATTGAAGAATAAACTAAGTAGAAAGCACCACAGACTCTCACAACCTCCTATCTATGTTGAGGCTTGCAAGAGAATGACTGAATATGGCAGTTAGGGGAGGAGCTATATAGCAGCTTTGCTGTGGGTGGACTCTTGCAGCTTCCTGTTGGGAAGGAGAATATATTCCATAAGTAATGGATGATCCGTGGACTGGATACACTTAACAAGAGAAATTATATTTAAGTTAGGGGGGTGTTAGTGTTAGGGTTAGACTTAGCTTTAGGGGTTAATACATTTATTAGAGTAGCGGTGGGGTCCGGTCGGAAGATTAAGGGTTAATACTTGAAGTTAGGTGTCGGCGATGTTAGGGAGGGCAGATTAGGGGTTAATAATATTTATTATAGGGTTATTGAGGCGAAGTGAGGCGGATTAGGGTTAATAACTTTATTATAGTAGCGGTGAGGTCCGGTCAGCAGATTAGGGGTTAATAAGTGTAGGTAGGTAGCGGCGACGTTGGGGGGGGGGCAGATTAGGGGTTAATAAATATAATATAGGGGTCAGCGGTGTTAGGGGCAGCAGATTAGGGGTACATAGGGATAATGTAGGTTGCGGCGGTGTGCGGCTCGGCAGATTAGGGTTAAAAAACTTTAATAGAGTGGCGGCGATGTGGGGGGCCTCGGTTAGGGGTGCATAGGTAGTTTATGGGTGTTAGTGTACTTTAGAGCACAGTAGTTAAGAGCTTTATGAACCGGCGTTAGCCCAGAAAGCTTCATTAACCTCATGCGATTTTACCTCCTAGCGGCTTGGCAAGTTTTGTCCGTAGAATTTCTATGCTCCCCCGTTCAGCCAAGACTCTAATACCGGCGTTAGAAAAGATCCATTGCAAAGTATAGGATACGCAAATGGCGTAGTGTGGGATCAGCAGGTATTGGAAAGTCGCGGCTGCAAAGAGAGGCGATAGACCCTTTCCTTGACTGACTCTAAATACCATCGGTAGCCCAAAACCAGCGTTAGGAGCCCCCTAACGCTGGTTTGACGGCTAACGCCAAACTCTAAATCTAGGCGTAGTTTCTATTGTATAATGACATTAAGATTTTGAATAGAATGCTTTATGTTCTTGTACTCAATGTTTCAATGTTGGTAAATAAATAAATCTTTAAAAAAAAAAAAAAAATATTAGTCAGAGAATAACAGTAGATTTAATTTTTTAGTTTTATTAAATGTTTAAATAGTGAGAGAATAAAGTGTAATGTTTTTAGTGTATATAAAACAATGGGAGCTGCCATGTTGTAACTTCTCTAGTTGTTGGGGGAGGGGTGAGATTGAGATTTGGGGGTCCATTATGAAGCAGCTAAGACCGCTGCTCCTTAACTCGTCCACCACCTCTGAGGTGGCGAACAGCAATCAGCCTGATCGAATACGATCGGGTTGATTGACACCCCCTGCTAGCGGCCGATTGGCAGCGAATCTGCAGGGGGCGGTATTGCACCAGTAGTTCACAAGAACTGCTAGTGCAATGATAAATGCTGACAGCGTATGCTATCGGCATTTATTGATGTGCGGCGGACATGATTCGCTATAGCGGATCATGTCTGTGCGCACCATGTTAAATTGACCCCTAATAGTTGTGGGGGAGGGGTGGTTTAGTCATTTGATAGAGAAGTGATGTGGTTGAAAATATGAAAAATAGGAACTAAACATTGTAAAGGTTATTGGGAAATGCCAGACGTCAGGAAATCTATTCT